>NC_066335.1:2905877-2928377 GCF_022539315.1 Serinus canaria | reverse complement strand
CAGCCAGCCAGCCAGCCAGCCAGCCAGCCAGCCAGCCAGCAGCCAGCCAGCCAGCCAGCCAGCCAGCCAGCCAGCCAGCCAGCCAGCATGCCAGCCAGCCAGCCAGCCAGCACAGCCTCAGCCAGCCAGCCAGCCAGCCAGCCAGCAGCAGCCAGCCATCCAGCCAGCCAGCCATCCATCCATCACCAGCCAGCCATCAGCCATCCATCCATCCATCCATCCCTCCATTCCATCCATCCATCATCCATCCATCCCCCATCCATCCATACCTTCCTTCCCTTCCATCCGTCCCTTGAACTCCTCCCTAGTTGGGATCAAAGCTGGAATTATTCCCAAAATACCTCCCGTTTTCCCTGGCATGGACTTAAATTCAGAACCCTCAGAGCAGCTCTGAGGCGGTTGGACTGCACCCCAGGAATGGGGATCGGGCCCTCCCGAGGAGGCTCCTTGGGACAGGCCCCGCCGGGAGTGCGCCCCAGTGTCCCGGTGTCCCCCAAGTGTCCACCAGTTGTCCCCAATGTCCCCAGTGTCCCCAGGTGTCCCCGGTATGTCCCCAAGTGTCCCCAGTGTCCCTGGTGTCCCCAGCGTCCCCAATATCTCATAGGGTACTCTGGTACCCCCTTGTCCCCGGTTCTGTCCCCAGTGTCAAGGGGTTGTCCCGCGTTTTTGTCCCCAATATCCCCAGTTGTCACCCATGTCACCAGTGTCCCCTGGTGTCCCTGGTGTCCCCAGTGTCCCCAATATCCCTAGTGTCTCTGGTATCCCCATTGTCCCCGGTGTCCCCAGTGTCTATGGTGTCCCCAATATCCCCATTGTCTCCGGTGTCTCCGGTGTCCCCGGTGTCCCTGGTGTTCCCAATGTCTCCGGTGTCCCCGGTGTCCCCAGCAGGGGCAGCGCCCCGCGGAGCCACAGGGGGTGGCTGCAGCCGCTGGCTCCGGAGCCGTCTGGGGCTGATTTCCTGCAGCAGTACTGGAAGGAAGGAAAGTGCTGGAATTAGGGAAAGGTGGTGGGCAGGAGAACGGGCGGATAACGGCTGAAAGCGATCGGAATGCTCTGGAGGTGCCCAGGCAAATGGTCCGGAAAACATCCTGGAGCAGCCGGAATTCCAGGCCCAGGGAGCTCCCTCAGCCTCTGCCGCCGTGTCCTGGTCCCCTTCGGGCAGGGCTCAGCCCTGGCACCCCCTCCCCACCCGCGGGCACCGGGAATTCCATCCCGCTCGGGATGAGCGATTGTACCGCTGGGATGGCTTCTCCCAAATCCATGATTCCCCTCCCCAGGGATGTTAACAGGGATCCCACCACATTCCCACCTCTGGAAATCCCTGGCACTGAGACCCAGGAGGGAAGAGAGGGGGGATCATTATGGGATGGAGCAGGCTGAGAGCTGAGACCCCTCCCTGGGCTGAGGGGAGCGGGGCAGGAGGAATTCCAAGCACAGCCAGGATCCGGCTGGAAGCTCTTTAAATCCCCCTCCAGGCAGGTAGGGAAGCCGGGAGCGGTGGAAGGAGGAGTTAAAAATAAAAAATAAAAATAAAAATAAAAATAAAAATAAAAATAAAAATAAAAATAAAAATAAAAATAAAAAATAAAAATAATCCTTTTCCCAGCATGGAGCAGCGAGACGAGACAGAGCCATCAGCCCCCGCTGTCCCCAGGGAGGTGGCACTGCCACCCCACGGGCAGAGGGGCCTGGAGGATCCCTTTTCCCTCCCTGCTGTGCTGGAATTCCAGAGGAAATGCTGGAATTGGGAGCGGAGCGAAGCCGGCGCTGGCTGGAGACAACGCGTGTGTGACAACGGCTGCTGTCACCCGCCAGGGTGACAATTTTCCTGACAGCAGGCCCTGCTCCACGGGGATTTGGGTGCTGGAGCATCCAGGGGCTGGCAGGCGGCTCAGGTGGGAGCCCGGGGCTCTGCTTGCATCCTGAAACTGCAATTCCTGCATCCAGAAAAAACCACCTGCAATTCCTGCATCCCAAAACTGCAATTCCAGCGTCCCAGAACTGCAATTCCAGCATCCCAAATCTGCAATCCCTGCATCCCGAAACCGCAATTCCTGCATCCAGAAAAAAACCTGCAATTCCTTCACCCAGAGACAGCAATTCCTGCATCCCAAAACAGGAATTGCTACATCCCAAATCTGCAATTCCTGCACCCTGAAACAGCAATTCCAGCATCCCAAAACAGCAATCCTGCATCCTGAAAAAAACCCTGCAATTCCTGCATCCCAAATCTGCAATTCCAGCATCCCAAATCTGCAATTCCTGCATCCCAAATCTGCAATTCCTGCATCCCAAAACTGCTATTCCAGCATCCCAAATCTGCAATTCCTGCATCCCAAATCTGCAATTCCTGCATTCCGAAACTGCAATTCCTGCACCCCAAACTAGCAATTCCTGCATCCTTAAACAGGAACTTCAGCATCCCAAAACAGCAATTCCTGCAACCAGAAAAAGGAATTCCAGCACCCAAAGACAAACAGCAATCCCAGCATCCCAAAACAGCAATTCCAGCATCCCAAAACAGCAATCCCAGCATCCCAAAATTGCAATTCCTGCATCCCAAAACAGCAATTCCTGCGCCCTAAAACAGGAACTCCAACACCCCAAACCAGCAATTCCTGCACCCAAAACCTGCAATTTCTGCACCCAAAAACTGCAATTTCTGCACTCCAAAACTGCAATTCCTGCATCCTGTAAAAACCAGCAATCCCTGCACCCCAAACAGGAATTCCTGCATCCCAAAGCAGCAATTCCTGCATCCCAGGAGGGATGGGGCTGGAAGGGGGAGCGGGCAGAGCGAGGCACAGAGGAGCCGACTGCCCCTCCCTCCCTGCCTGGAATTATCCTGCCGGATTTCGGATTTGGGGTTTCGGCGCCGCTCGGCAGCCGCTGACAGGAGCAGATTAAAGGGGTTGAGCCAGGGCTGGAGGCTCCGTGAGTGCGGGAAAAAGGGGATTTGGGATTTGGAGGGAGCGGGAAGAGCGGGCACCGCCACCGGGGCGCCTCCGTTCCTCTTCTCCCGCTCACTGAGCCCTGGAGAGGAGCGGGAGCGGCCGCCCCGCAGCTCGGCCCGCAGCCAGGAGGGCGAAGCGGCCGCTCCTGCTCCGGCCCGATGGTCCAGATTTTGTTCCCGCTCTCCATTTCCCCATCCCAGCCCATCCCGGTTTCTCTCCCGGCTGCTCCCGCCGGAGATTATTCCCCGTAATTTCCATTTAATGACAAGGCTGGGGCCGGATGTTGGGAGGAGATGTCACAGCGGCGGTTGAGCAGCGACAGGAGGGACAAAGGGGACACGGGAAGGGGTGGGGCAGGAATCCAGGTGGCAGCGCCAGCGGCATCCCTGGGATTGTCACCCGCGGTGCCACAAACCGGTGCCACAACCCCCCAGTGCTACCCGGAGCCTGCCAGCGAGGCAGGGCTCGTCATTAATGATTCATCCTTAATTAGGCTGTCCGGACCAGTGCCAGCATCCCCTGGCATCCTCGGCTCCGGGGTGTCTGGGAGCGAGCGGGGTTGGCCAGAATTCCCTCCCCTCGCTCAGGTAGCGTGGAAACGATTCCACAGCTCGGCTTTCACGGCTTTGTTCGCTTCCCCGGGCGCCCGACCCCAAAATGTTGCCCTACAACACACGGAGCCACTAAAACAGGGATTGGGGAAGCACAAACCCCAATCCCGGGGTCTGGGGGTGCTTTAACCCCCCCAAAGCTGTGACATTCCCCTGATGGATCCTCCTCTAACCAGTCTGACCTTCCAGGGGGTTCTGGGGGTTCCTTTCACTTCTCTGAGGCCCCAGCGATCCTTTAACCCCCCCAAAG
Organism: Serinus canaria; assembly: GCF_022539315.1. Lineage (NCBI taxonomy): Eukaryota > Metazoa > Chordata > Aves > Passeriformes > Fringillidae > Serinus > Serinus canaria. The sequence goes on along the minus strand of NC_066335.1, from coordinate 2,924,562 downwards.
CTGTGACAAACCAGTCTGGCTCTCCAGAAAATCAGATTTTGGGGGGCTCCTTTCACAGCTCAGGGGCCTGGAGATCCTTAAGTCCTTCCAACCCTGCAACATTTCCCCCTCTCCCAGTGGGACCAGTCTGACTCTCCAGCAGATTTTGGGGAGCTCCTTTCATCCCTTTGAGGGCCTGGAAATCCTTTAACCCCTTCCAACCCCACGACATTTCCCCCTCTCCCAGTGGAACCAGTCTGACCTTCCAGCGGATTTTGGGGGGGCTCCTTTCACCCCTCTGAGGCTCCAGCGATCCTTTAACTCCCCCAAAGCTGTGACAGGCCCTGACAGATCCTCCTCTAACCAGTCTGACTGTCCAGCAGATTTGGGGGGGTTCCTCTCACCCCTCCGAGGCTCCAGCCATCCATTAACCCCTTCCAACCCTGCAACATTTCCCCCTCTCCCAGTGGAACCAATCTGACTCTCCAGCAGATTTTGGGGGGCTCCTTTCACCCCTCCGACGCTCAGGCCATCCTTTAACCCCTCCCACCCCTGCACCAACTCCCTCTCACCCTCTCCCACCCCATCACAACCCCCGTGCCCTCCCAGCCAGCCCCAAATCCCCAAACCCTGCTCGCAGAGCGAGGCGGGGCCGGCTCGGGGGGAGCCTCGGTGGCCTCGAAAGGCCCCGAAGCAGCCGCGGCGAGCACCCGGCGGGGCCGGGCGGCGGAGCAGCTCCTGCGGGTGACAGGTTTATGCAAGATGAGTTATATAAACCGCGCCGAGCCCGAGTCAGCCGTAATGAGACGCTTGTGAAATCTTGCACCGATCTGTGTCAGTGCCCTAATCGCAGGCGACAGCCGGGCTCTGCGGCTGCTCGGGGATGATAATATTAATGTCAGGAAGCATCAAGCGCAGGATGCGCCTTTCAAAGGGGGGATTACGCTCCTCGGCGGCGAAAAGGAAACAGCCCTAATCTTCCCTGCCGCATCCCGGGCGCTGCCGGGGGCCTGCGGGAGCAGCTCCGGGATGCGGTGGTTGGGGGGGAGAGCGGTGTGAGCTCGCAGGGCGCTGCCTGTCCGCGGGGTGGGCACGTGTATCCCGCTCCAGGACCCCTCCCAAGGTGTGGGCACGTTTATCCCGTTCCAGACCCCATCCCAAGGTGTGACCACGTTTGTCCCACTCCAGACCCCAATCCCAAGGTGTGAGCACGTTTATCCCACTCCAGACCCCAATCCCAAGGTGTGAGCACGTTTATCCCACTCCAGGCCCCATCCCCACAGTGTGAACACGTTTATCCTGTTCCAGACCCCAATCCCAAGGTGTGGACACGTTTATCCCGTTCCAGACCCCAATCCCAAGGTGTGAGCACATTTATCCCATTCCAGACCCCTCCCCACCTCCAGTGTCCTCACAGTTGCCCACAGGTGGCCATCACAGGCCACCCCATTCCTCGATCCCACATCCCCTCCCCATGCTGTGAACACCCCAATCCTTCTCCAAACCTCATCCTTGGCTCATTTGCTGATTTTGGACTTTTCTGGGGTGGGGCCAGGCGGGTTTGGGCAATTTCCCTCCCTTTTTCCCAAGGAAAGAGTTCCCAGCACGGGTGAAACGCTGTTTGACACCTGCCCAGGAGGGTTTGCTTGAAGCCATCAACTCTCCTGCTTTGATCTTTGCTCACAAAATCCTGGAATTCCCAATCCTGGTCCTTTGCTCACAAAATCCTGGAATTCCCAGTCTTGGCCCTTTGATCTTTGCTCACAAAATCCTGGAATTCCCAGTCCTGGCCCTTGGTGCTCTTGTTGGATGCAGGGGGAGGGGGAATGCTGTGGGATTGTTGGGATGACAGCAGTGGGAAAAATGGAGCCATAAGAGAGCAGAGCCCCTGGAGAGGGATTTGGGATGGATAATCCAGGAGGAAGAGAGCGAGGAGCCCTGGAGAGGGGGGTCAGGGGGGCTCCTAGCCCGGGCAGGAGGAGGGGCTGGGCCTGGCCCTGGTGGGGCCTTGGGGACAGGAAAGGGCTGAGGCTGCAAGGATGGGATAAAGGTTAAAGAGGGAGCACTGCACTCTCCAGGAAAAATGGGAATCAGCCCTGGGGAATGGGCCTGGAAGGGGAAAAGCAGCAGGGATGGGAATGTGGGGGCAGCAGGGGCAGCTCTGGGGGTTCCCATTCCAGATCCCATTCCAGGCTCTCCTCATCCCCACAGAGATCCAGGGGCTCCATCCATGGGGAACCCAAACCTTGGGCACGGCTGGTGCCAGGCCAGGCTGGCATGGAGGGAGGGTCCCTGCCCAAGGGAGGGGTCCCTGCCCAAGGAGGGGTCCCAGCCCAAGGAGGGGTCCCTGCCCAGGGAAGGGGTCCCTGCCCAAGGAGGGGTCCCTGCCCAAGGGAGGGGTCCCAGCCCAGGGAGGGTCCCTGCCCAAGGAGGGGTCCCTGCCCGTGGGATTTCAGGTCCATGCTGAGATCCCTTGATTCTATTCCCCGTTTTCCCCTGGGGCCACACGGGGTGAGGATGATGAGCACACAAATTACCCCGGCACGGGGCCAGGAGAGCCGGGCTAATTGGAAACAGACTGGAGTCTGGGGTGTCGGTGAGCCTGGAATGATGGAAAAGTGGAGCTGTGAGTCAGGGATGGAGTTTGTAACTCGATTACTGCGGGTGCTGATGCACAGGCTCATCCCCAACTCCCCTGCAGCTCCGCCAGGATAAACCCAGTGCTGCCCTTCCCTCCCTGCCATGTTCCTCCATCCCAGTCCTGGCTCCAACGGGATCAGCATTCCCTGAGCTGCTCACCCTGCTCCCCTCCCTGGGCCTTCCTGTTCCATCCCAGTTCCAATGGGATCAGCATTCCCTGAGCTGAGCTGCTCATTCTGCTCCCCTCCCTGGCCTTTCCTGCCCTGCCAGGTTCCTCCATCCCAGTCCTGGTTCCTGTGGGATCAGCACTCCCTGAGCTGCTCACCCTGCTCCCCTCCCTGTGTCTTCTTGTTCCATCCCAGTTCCAATGGAATCAGCATTCCATGAACTCTTCACTCTGCTCCCTCCTCTGGGCCTTCCCTCCCTGCCAGGCTGCCCCGTTTCCAATGGGATCAGCATTCCCTGAGCTGAGCTGCTCACCCCATTCCCTCCCTGACCCTTCCCTCCCTGCCAGGCTGTTCCATCCCAGTCCTGGCTCCAAAGGGATCAGCATTCCATGAGCTGCTCACTCTGCTCTCTCCTCTGGGCCTTCCTGTTCCATCCCAGTTCCAATGGGATCAGCATTCCATGAGCTGCTCACTCTGCTCCCCTCCCTGGCACTCCCTCCCTGCCAGACTCCTCTGTTTCCAGTGGGATCAGCATTTCCTGAGCTGCTCACTCTGTTTCCTTCTCTGGGCCTTCCCACCCTGCCAAGCTCCTCCATCCCAGTCCTGGTCCCAACGGGATCAGCATTCCCTGAGCTGAGCTGCTCACCCCACTCTCCACCCTGACCCTTCTCTCCTTGCCAAGCTCCTCCATCCCAGTCCTGGTTCCAATGGGATCAGCATTCCATGAGCTGCTCCCTCTATTTCCTTCTCTGGGCCTTCCTGCTCCATCCTGGTTCCAGTGGGATCAGCATTCCATGAGTGGCTCACCCTGGTCCTGGCTCCTGTGGGATCAGCATTCTGTGAGCTGAGCTGCTCCCTCTGTTTCCTTCTCTGTGCCTTCCCACCCTGCCAGGCTGTTCCATCCCAGTCCCGGTTCCAACAGGATCAGCATTCCCTGAGCTGAGCTGCTCATCCTGCTCCCCTCCCTGACCCCTCCTGCCCTGCCAGGCTATTCCACCCTGGTCCCAATGGGATCAGCATTCCCTGAGCTGAGCTGCTCACCCCACTCTCCTCCCTGACCCTTCCCTCCCTGCCAGGTTCCTCCATTCCCAACGGGATCAGCATTCCCTGAGCTGCTCACCCTGCTCCCCTCTCTGGGCCTTCTCTCCCTGCCAGGCTCCTCCATCCTGGTCCCATTCCCAACAGGATCAGCATTCCCTGAGCTGCCCACCCAGTTCCTCTTCCTGAGCCTTCCTGCTCCATCCCGGTTCCAACAGGATCAGCATTCCCTGAGCTGAGCTGCTCATCCTGCTCCCCTCCCTGACCCCTCCTGCCCTGCCAGGCTATTCCATCCCGGTTCCAACAGGATCAGCATTCCCTGAGCTGAGCTGCTCACCCCACTCTCCACCCTGACCCTTCTGTCCCTGCCAGGCTCCTCCATCCTGGTCCCATTCCCAACAGGATCAGCATTCCCCGATTTGCCCACCCCGCTCCCTCTTCCTCCATCCCCAAACAAGGGCACTCAGGGCTCCCGTTTTTCCTGGTTTGCACCTTCCCGGAGCTGGAGGGCGGCGGGAGCCGAGCCCTGCGGGATGCGGGGCAGAGCCGGGAAGGTCGGGAGCTGCGGCTGCACTCCATAAATCCCGCCGAGACGATGGCTTTGCTCCATCTCCATTATTGCTTCCTTCTGCATAAACGCTCGGCAGCGCCGGGGCCGTGAATCATCTCCCGGCTAGGTCAGCAGGATCGGGAGCTGCTCCATGGATCGGCCTCTCCCTTCCTCCCCCGGGCTCAGGAAATCTGGGATGGGCGGGTTTGGAGCCCCACACCTCGGGAATTTGGTGCGAGGAACTCCCCCCCTGCTCTCAGATCCTTCAGGCTCCTCCTGGGATCCCCCTGGAAGGGTTGGGAGCTGAGGGGATCCAAGGAAAAGGCTCCATCTCGAAGCTTCTGCTCCTTCAGTGCCCCGATATTGTTCCAGGGTTGTGCTCAGCTGCTCCTCTCCCCTTTATCCCCCCAGGATTTATTTCATGGGGCCACAGCCCCAGAGGTTGTGTCGAGGTTTTCCCAGCCTGAATCCGGGCTGAGGGGCAGGAGGGAGCTGGAGCTGCCCCATCCCACCCTGGATCTGCCCCTTCCCACCTCTGGATCTGCCCATCCCACCCTGGATCTGCCCCTTCCCACTCTGGATCTGCCCCATCCCACCCTGGATCTGCCCCATCCCACTCTGGATCTGCCCCATCCCACCTCTGGATCTGCCCATTCCCACCCTGGATCTGCCCCATCCCACCCTGGATCTGCCCCATCCCACCCTGGATCTGCCCCATCCCACTCTGGATCTGCCCCATCCCCCTGGATCTGCCCATCCCACTCTGGATCTGCCCCATCCCACCCTGGATCTGCCCCATCCCATCCCATGCCACCCCCTCCCACCCCATCCCATCCCATCCCACCTCATCCCATCCCTCCCATCCCATCCTATCCCATCCCTCCCATCCCATCCCACCACATCCCACCCATCCCAGCCCACCCCATCCCACCCCAGCCCAGCCACTCCAGCCCATCCCATCCCAGCCCACCCCACCCCATCCCAGCCCACATCCCATCCCACCCATCCCATCCCATCCCAGCCCACCCCATCCATCCCATCCCATCCCATCCCATCCTATCCCATCCCATCCCATCCCATCCCATCCCATCCCATCCCATCCCATCCCATCCCATCCCATCCCATCCCACCCTGGATCTTCCCTGGATCTTCCCAGGACCTTCCCAGGGCCCTGGATGCTCCACGCTGGGAATCTTCCAGCCCGAGCCCTCATTAAGCGCGCTGTCCCCGCTGGAATAATTAATTATTCCTATTTTTAACGAGCGCTCGCCCCTGCCCTTGACAGAGCCCGGCTGCTCCCGCGGACTCGCAGTTATTTTTACCCCTCTTCCCTGGAGAGGTTTCGCTCCCGATTCCAGCCCTGGGATTTAAAGGGACGGTGACGATGCCACCGCTGCCTTCCCGGAGTTCCGGGGGGAGGAAAAGGCTCCGCGATTCCCTGAAATTCGGGAGTTTGGGATGTGGCGGGAGGATGTGGGGCTGTCAATCCCGACATCCCGGGTTCATCCTGTGGATTCACCTCTGGAGCTCCCCAGAGGGATTCATTCCGTCCCTTGCTGTCAGTAAAAGGTGGAGAAAAGCGGGGAGCAGGGAAATCTGGGCAGGATTCCCAAGGAAAAGGGTCTTGCTGGAAGGTGGGGATGGAGAGGACCAAAGGAAAATCCAGGCTGGGATCAGAGTGGGAATTTGGATCCAGCATGAGCAGGGATCAGGGATGGTCTGGGCTGGGATCAGGCTGGGATTAATCTGGGAATTTGGTCCCAGCAAGAGCTGGGATCAGGGATGCTCCAGTCTGGGATCAGACTGGGATCAGAGTAGGAATTCAGTCCCAGCATGAGCAGGGATCAGGGATTCTCCAGGCTGGGATCAGAGTGGGAATCGCTCCCAGAATGAGCAGGGATCATGAATGCTCCAGGCTGGGATCAGAGTGGGAATTGCTCCCAGAATGAGGAGGGATCAGGAATTCTCTAGGCTGGGATCAAACTGGGAATTTGGTCCCAGCATGAGCAGGGATCAGGGATGCTCTGGGCTGGGATCAGACTGGGAATTTGCTCCCAGAACAAGCAGGGATCAGGGCTGCTCTGGGTTGAGACCAGGCTGGGATAAATCTGGGAATTCTGTTGGATGGCAGGAGCCGTTCCCAAGGCAGGCTGAGCCATCTGCCCGGGCTGGGCCCTTCTGCCACGCACGGGCGTTGTTAACACGCAGCATATGCTCGCCTGGAAATTAATAATAATTTTCGGCTCTCACCAGCTGCCGGTAATCGGCTCCCCCTCCGCCAGGAGAGCTGGAAATTCCGCCGCTTCCCGGCTCGAAGGAGATCCCGGGAAAGGCGGCTCCGGCTCCGAGATGGGCACACCCGGACGCTGGGATGCCCTCGGGGCACGGGGGGAGCGGATCCGTCCCGGAGCGCACCTGGAAGTGCAGCAGCCCTGGAATGCTCCGGGGGGGAGGAGAGGTTAAATCCCATCTCAGTCCGTGCTCCCAGATCATCCCGACCTGGCCTTGGAGCAGCCACAGCTTCTCTGGGAATTCTCTGGGCGGGAATTCCTTCCCAAAATCCCATCTAACCCTCTGGCAGTGGGAAGCCATTCCCTGTGTCCAGCAAATCCTGTTCCTGCAGCTCCCACAGAGGGATGGGAAAACAAAACCCTGGAATGGTTTGGGCTGGGAGGATCAGCCAGATCCAACTCTGACAATTCCCAGATTATTCCAACTCTACCATCCCAGATTATCCCAGTGTGGCCTTGGGCACTTCCAGGGATCCAGGGGCAGCCACAGCTGCTCTGGGAATTCCATCCCAGCTCCTCCCCACCCTCCCAACCAGGAATTCCTTCCCAAAATCCCATCTCCTGCCCAACAGGTTCCTGGGCATCCAGGGCTGCTCCTGCAGCACCCACAGAGGGATGGGAAAACAAAACTCTGGAATGGTTTGGGATGGAAGGAGCTGAAATCCCACCCAGTGCCACCCCTGCCACGGCAGGGACACCTCCAGTGTCCCAGGGGCTCCAGCCTGGCCTTGGGCACTTCTCTGGGAATCCAGGGCTGCAGAATTCCCGGCGGTGCCGAGGGTGGAATTGTGAATTCTGTCTCTGCAGCCTCAGCCTGGCCAGGTGGGTGGTGGGATATTTTTATTTCCTGACAAAATCCGCCCGCAGAGCAGCTCTGGGAAGCACATGGAGCATTATTTTGGTGCAAACACGGCGGATTGAGGCCAAGGAACACATGAAACATCCACTTCCATGGAGACCCGGGAGAGGAAGGCTTGGAAAAATCCCAGGATTCCAGCCAGGCTTTTAAACAGCTCCTGGCCCGAGGTGGGGAAGCAGGGAGGGGCAGGCAGGGCCGGGAATTCGGGATATGGATCCATCCTCTGCTCGTCATTAGGGTCTGGATGATCCTGTTAATGGGTCTCGCATAATTAATTAATTAATGGGGCGTTGGATGTACCCAATCCAAAGAGCTCTGGTGTTTTCCCAGGCTCCAGACAGGGCTGTCCTCACACAGTTGCAGCTTCCATCAAATATTCCCTGCTGGAATCTGACACGAAGGGATTTGGGGGTGGGGTGGGGACCCTCCCCCTGCTCCCATGAACCCCCAGCCCAGCGAGGCTGCAGAAATCAGCACAAAACTCAGATCTGGCAGCAAAATCCCATAAAACCAGCGATTCCCTGGACCAGAACCAGCGGGAAATTGCCTTTCCAGGAGCTTTTCCACACCCTCGGAAGGAGCTCTTTGTGTCCCCAGCAGCAAATCCAGCTGCTCCTTTGATCCAGGTTTTCCTTTCTCCTCTCCCATCCCATGGGATCTCACAGTGGGATTTCATCTGTGCCCCCCTCAGTCTCACAGATCCCAAATTTCCCCTCCATCCCTGCATTCCCCAGCAGGGAGTTTGGTGCTGTGGGATTTGGGATGTGCTCCTTGCAGCAGCAGCTGGGGAGGGTTTCTATCCCCCCCAAAAAGCCATAATTATAAATATTCCCAGGTATTTATATGGACGGGAAGGAGAGGGAAATCCAGGCTGGGATGACTCTGGGAATTTGATCCCAGAATGAGCAGGGATTGGGGATTCTCCAGGCTGGGATTAATGAGGGAATTGTTCCCAGAATGAGCAGGGATCAGGGATTCTCCAGGCTGGGATCAGGCTGGGAATTTGGTCCCAGCATGAGCAGGGATCAGAGATGTTCTAGGCTGGGAATTTGGTACCAGAAGGAGCAGGGATCAGGGATTCTCCAGGCTGGGATCAGGCTGAGATCAGGCTGGGATCAGAGTGGGAATTTCTCCCAGAATGAGCAGGGATCAGGAATTCTCCAGGCTGAGATCAGGCTGGGATCAGGCTGGGATTAATCTGGGAATTGCTCCCAGAATGAACCGGGAGCAGGGATGTTCCAGGCTGAAATAATCCTGAGAATTCACTCCTAGAAGGAGCAGGGGTTGAGGATGCTCCAGACTGGAACGATCCTGGGAACTCCTGAAAAGAGCAAGGGCAGAGGATGCTCTGGGCTGGAACAATCCCGGGAATTCCCTCCTGGAAGGAACAGGGGTTGAGGACGCTCCAGGCTGTAACAATCCTGGGAATTCCCTCCCAGCACGGGCAGGGGTCAGGGGTGCCCCGGCCCGGCCGAGGTGCCCGGGATCGATGCCCAGCCCGTGCCCGGCCGCTCCGCGGGCAGCAGAGGCCACGGGATCAATGCGGGGTGAAGGAATTACGGCTGCGGGCACGCGGCTTTACGGCTTCCCTCCCAACCAAGCCCGGCTTCCCTCCCAACCAAGCCCGGCTTCCCTCCCAACCAAGCCCGGCTTCCCTCCCAACCAAGCCCGGCTTCCCTCCCAACCAAGCCCGGCTTCCCTCCCAACCAAGCCCGGCTTCCCTCCCAACCAAGCCCGGCTTTGTGCACTCCCGCCATTGCCAATTGATCCCGGGGCAGGGAAGGGCCCAGCTCCCTCAGGGCAGCCATCCACCCATTTTTTCCCAGGTCTGGAATGCTGGAATTCCCAGGAATGACCAGTCTGGGAATCCTCGAGCTGCCAAGAGGGCAAGGCGAGCAGGATGGATGGATCGGGGATGTTTTCCCTCCTTTCTGCCACCTCCACCTTCTCCTCCCTCCCACTCATCCCACATCCCGAGGAGCTCCAGAGCTCCAGGAACCAGACAGGAGGAGACAACCCAGACCTTCCCAATTAAGCAATTTCTGCGGAATGAAGGGCCCTGCTCCTGCCGGCTCCGGCAGCGGGGTTTCCATCAATCCCGGCCTGATGAGCTCCTTGTCACTTAGCACCTCTAATGCTCGCCCCTAATGGCATCAGGGGCTCCTTGGCACGGCCCTAATGCAGTTTCCAGCTCCTGCTGGCGCCTGGGATTCGGCCGGAGCGGGAGAGCGAGCGCATCCCTAATCCGAGGAGACACTAATGGGAAAACGAGCTGTGAGGAGCCGCAGGGAAAACGGGAGCGGCATCTCCGGGCCGTGGGCAGCGTCCCCATCCCGCTCTGCAGCGGGTTCGTTCCCTGATTTCCCCATCCTGGACATCCCTGCACCCCTCTTTCCATGCCCTGACCATCCAACCTTTCCCAGAGCAGTTTCTCTTGGGATCATCCCGTTTCTCATCCGTCTGTCCATCCAATTTCCTTTCTCCATCTGGATCCCCCTCCCTTTTCCCGCATCCCCTTCCCAGCTTCCTTGGATCATCCCATTTTCCAGTCTGTCGTTCCCAATCCAGATTTCCCTTCCTCTCCATTCTGGAGATCCCCACTTCCCTCTTTCCACGATCAGATCACCCAAACCTTGCCAGCCCAGCTGTCCCTTGGGATCATCCCAGTTTTTTCCAGTCCTGGTCTGTTCCCAATCCAAATTTTCCATTTTCTCCATCCTGGAGATCCCTGCACCCCTCTTTACATGCCCTGACCATCCGAGCCTTTCCCAGAGCAGTTTCCCTTGGGATCATCCCAGTTTTCTCCACTTCCAGTCTGTTCCCAATCCAAATTTTCCATTTTCTCCATCCTGGAGATCCCTGCACCCCTCTTTCCATGCCCTGACCATCCAACCTTTCCCAGAGCAGTTTCCCTTGAGATCATCCCAGTTTTCTCCACCCCTGATCTGTTCCCAATCCAGATTTCCCTTCCTCTCCATCCTGGAGATCCCCACTTCCCTCTTTCCATTCCCACCCAAGCCTTTCCCAGAGCAGTTTCCCTTGGGATCATCCTGGTTTTTTCTGCTCCTGGCCAGTTCCCAATCCAAATTTCCCATCCCTGCACCTTTCTTTCCATGCCCTGACCATCCAACCTTTCCCAGAGCAGTTTCCTATGGGATCATCCTGGTTTTCTCCACTCCTGATCTGTTCCCAATCCAGATTTCCCTTCCTCTCCATCCTGGAGATCCCCACTTCCATATTTCCATTATCTGACCATCCAAACCTTTTCCAGAGCAGATTCCCTTGGGATCATGCCAGTTTTCTCCTCAGGAATTTTTACTTTTCCAGGGGTTTTTACTTTCCCAGGAGTTTTTACCTTTCCAGGCCTTTTTACCTTTCCAGGAGTTTTTACCTTCCCAGGATTTTTTATTTTTCCAAGAATTTTGACCTCCCCAGGAATTTTTACTTTTCCAGAAGGGTTTCACCTTCCCAGGTGTTTTCACCTTCCCAGGGCTGCATTCCTGGTCCATTCCCCATCCCAGCCATGTCCTTATCCCACTCTCCTTGCTCAGCTCCCACCATTTCCCTTGGGATCATCCCATTTTCTGCCCCAATTTTCCCATCCCAGAGATCCCCAGGTCCCTTTTTCCTCACTCTGCCCCTCCAAGCCCCCCCAGTTTTCCCTTGGGATGCAGCTCTGCCTCTCCCACCCCCGGGAAGAGGCTCGGGAGCCCCTCAGAGCTCGGAACAAATCCATGTTTTGATTATCCCTGCTCCTAAATGATCCATAATCAGCATAATTCCATCAGGACAATAACTCCCAAATCAGATTAAATCTCTCCATTTGTCTGGAGCTTGGGACTTTAAGCTCTTCCCTCCCCCTTTTCCATTGATTTTTTCCCCAGCCCAGCCCCTTGCTGAGCCTTTCCAAGGGTTTTTCCAGTTGGAATTCTCCAGGGGGGTGGGGCAGGCAGGGGGATGCAATTCCAGCACCAAAATTCCCAAAATTTCCCCCAATCCCTGTTAAAAATTGATTGGTGCCTTTCCAAACAATCCCTGGCTGCCTGCTGCAAACCCCACAGGATTGGGAAGTTTGGGAATTGTTCCCTCATTTTTACAGCTCCATTCCCAGAGATCCCTCATTCCCAGGATTGGGAAGTTTGGGAATTGTTCCCTCATTTTTACAGCTCCATTCCCAGAGATCCTTCATTCCCAGGATTGGGAAGTTTGGGAAGTGTTCCCTCATTTTTACAGCTCCATTCCCAGAGATCTCACATTCCCTGGCTTCCCATGGGATTGGGAATTTGACTTCAGGATTGGGAATTTTGGGAAATGTTTCCTTGTTTTTACAGCTTCATTCCCAGGGATCCCTCATTCCCAGGGTTGGGAAGTTTGGGAATTGTTTCCATGTTTTTACAGCTCCATTCCCAGCCATCCTGCATTCCCTGGCTTCCCACAGGATTGGGAAATTAACTCCAGGATTGGGAAGTTTGGGAAATATTTCCATGTTTTTACAGCCCCATTCCCAGAGATCCCTCATTCCCTGGCTTCCCACAGGATTGGGAAGTTTGGGAAATATTTCCATGTTTTTACAGCCCAGTGACATCCAGCATCCTCATTCCCTGGCTTCCCAAAAGACTGGGAAGTTAACTCCAGGATTGGGAAGTTTGGGAATTGTTTCCATGTTTTCACAGCTCCATTCCCAGTGATTCCCTGGCTTCCCCCAGGGTTGGGAAGCGAAGTCCAGAGTTTCCATTCCTTTGGAAGGAGCAGGGATGCAGAGGGAGGAGGGAGGGCTGCGTTAACACCGATTAATAATGAACGAGCCGCTAATGAGCGTTAATTAATTAATAATGACACGTGCTCCAGCGATCGATTCCCGATGAGCTGCCAGGAGTCCCCAGCTCCAGCTCGGGAATTCTCCTGGGTTTCCCCAGCTTGGGAACTGGGCCAAGCATGGATGGGGATGATCCCATTTCTCCAGTTCAGGAATTCTGCATTTCCCTGACTCTGGAGATGGGAACCAGCTGGGCATGGATGGGGATGATCCCATTTTTCCAGCTTGGGAATTCTCCTGGATTTCCCTGGCTCTGCAGCTCAGGCATGGACAGGGATGATCCCATTTTTCCAGCTCAGGAATTCTGGATTTCCCTGGCTCTGGAGCCCAGGCATGGACGGGATGATCCCATTTTTCCAGCTCAGGAATTCTGGATCTCCATGGCTCTGGAGCCCAGGCATGGATGGGGATCATCCCCATTTCTCCAGCTTGGGAATTCTCCTGGATCTCCCTGACTCTGGGGATGGGAACCAGCTGGGCATGGACAGGGATTATCCCATTTTTCCAGCTCAGGAATTCTCCTGGATCTCCCTGACTCTGGGGATGGGAACCAGCTGGGCATGGACAGGGATTTTCCCATAGGAATGGGACTGGGAAAGGATGGGAAGCATCTCCCACCCCTCAGTGCATCCCAAACCCTTCCAGCTCTGCCTCACTCCAGGACTTTCCTTAATCCCACGTGGAAAACCCTGCTGGAGACTTTCCCCTTTTTTTGGACTACTTGTAGGTGTTTTTCCCTGTGTGATCCCACCTGGAGCAGGATCCCACCTGGAGCAGGATCCCACCTGTGCATCCCATTCCCCCCAGCCCCAGCTGGGATGCAGCTGTGGATCTGGAGCTTTAATCAGCACCTCTTATCAAAACCACTTAATTTGCCTCATTAAAACCTTCCCGTTGGATTCTGGGGATCCAGGAAATGAACGGCGGCACCTGAGCCTCGCCTCTCATTGGGAGAGGTTATGAATAATTCATGGCATGGCCGGGCTTTCCATGGAAAACTGGAGGAACCGGGATCCCGAGGTCCCCCCGGGGTGGGGAAGGGGCTGGGGGGGTCCCAGGGGGGTCCTGGGCACTGAGGGATCCAGGGAAATCCCGTGGGAATTGGGGTGGGTCTGTTTGAGGGGCTGGGGGTAGGGGAGAGGAGGAGGGAAAGGGAAAGGGGAAGGAAAAAGGGAAAGGGAAAGGGAAAGGGAAAGGGAAAGGGAAGGGAAAAGGAAAGGAGAAAAGGAAAAGGATGACCCCATGGCTGTGTTCTGGTTTGTACTGGGAGGACTGGAGCCAGCTGTGAAAATGTCCATGAAAATAAAGCCCAGTTTCCCATCTGGAATTCAGAGGGGCTGGAAGGGGCGTTTATAAAGAGAATTTAAAAAAAAGTGAGGCTGAAACGGATGGAATTTCTGGGTTTGCTGAGCAAGGGGGGAGGAACCTCTGGGCCGGGAAGGACCCAGCGCTGCCACGGCACTGGAACATACTGGGAGCACTGGGAGCTGTGTGGGTGCATGGGAGGGCTCAGGGGTGGGATCTACATCCCTGGGAATGAGCACTGTGCATCCCATGGGGTGGGATCTGCATCCCAGGGGATTCGGGATGTCCATCCCGGGAAGATTTGGAATGTCCATCCTTGGGGATTTGGGATGTTGATCCCTGTAGGATTCGGGATGTCCATCCCAGGGGATTCGGGATGTCCATCCCGGGAAGATTTGGAATGTCCATCCTGTGGGATTCAGGATGTCCATCCATGGGGAAGTGCACCCAGCTGAGCTCCCCAGGCCATTCCCGCTCCAGCCGTCCCTGGAAGTGCATCCCGAGGGGATGAGTGGGGCAGAGCCGCTGCTCGAGCGGGTTTGGGGTCCCGGGGCTGCGGCCGCGGGGGTCCGGCTGCCCGGGCGCCGCTGCTCCGGTGGGCTCGCACTGCCCTCCAGTGGGCACATCCAGCGCTTCCAGCTGTCCCCTGCCACCTCCCAGGTGTCCCCTGCCACCCCCGGCTGTCCCCTGCCACCTCCCGGATGTCCCCTGCCACCTCCCCAGCCCCAGGCGCTCTGAGCTGGGGGGTCTCAGCTCTGCCGGGGTGGGGTAAAGTCCGGCTGGGGGATTTGGGGAGTCCCCCTCCTCCTCCTCTCCCCCGCTGCCGCTCACTGCAGGTGCCTCTTCTTGGCCACCCTGAGGGCCACGTTGTCATAGTCGCAGTCGCCGAGCCACTCCTTGCCCTGCAGCAGGAAGGGCCTCTTGGGGACGGCGTAGTCATCGCGCTGGGGGTTGTAGGGACACCCGAGCCCGGGGGGCTCCTCGGGGGCCGCCTGCAGCCTCCAGGCCTCCCCCTTCACCTCCTTGGGCTCATCGTACAGCGAGAGGCCCGAGAGACCCTCGGGCTCGTCGTAGATGTGCTCGGGTTTGGGGGCCGTGGGGCGGCCGGGGGGCTGCTGACCCCCCCCTGCATCCCTGGGGACGCTCGGGGGCTCAGGGAGCCCCTCCTGGGGACAGCCCAGGCCACCGAACTGGCGCGCCAGGAAGGCCTTGGCGATGGTGTCGAAGGGGACGGCGTACTCGGACTCCACCCTGGCACCCTCCGGCCTCCGGCCCTTGTCCGGCGGCGCGGCCGCGTTCCCGCGGCGCAGCGAATCGTGGGGCTCGGCGTAGGGACAGTCCCAACCCCGCGACAGCTGGAACGGCCCCGAGGCCTCCCCAGCCCCGGGGGGCACCACCGGCCTGCCCTTGACCCCTTTCCCCTCCCCTTTGGGCGCCTTTGCCTCCCCGGAGGGACACTTGGGCTCCTCGTGGCCCTGCGCCCAGCTGGGTGTCCTGGCGTGGTCGAGCGGCCGCGGGGCTTCGGCCACGGGGGTCCCCCGGCCCCGCTGGACCTCGATGGCCGCCTCGATGGCCTGGAAGATCTCGTTGCCCTGCCTGGTGTCGAACTCGAAGTTGCCCTCTCCGGACGCGCAGCGCCGGCCGGCCTCGAAGGAGAAGGTGACCTGTGGAGGGCAGGGGTCAGTCCCCGCTGTGCCACGGCCACGTCCGGCCCGGCCTCGGCGCCACGCACTGACCTTGTCGCGGCCAAAGCGGCGCAGGAAGCGGTAGGGCCAGCTGGCCAGCAGCTCCTGGCTCTGCGGGTGCCGCAGCTCCAGCGCCTCCTCGCCCGCCCGCAGGATGCAGCGGCCCCGGAGCCGGCAACGCTGCGATGACGGCGTCACCCTCACTGTCACCTCAAACGCCTGCTCCAGGCCTGCTGGGGTGGACACGGCATTGGACACGGGTCTCACATCACAAAGGGGCTGTGAGTGACCCCCAGGCTGGACCCCCGGACACAGCTAGTGCTGGACACATGTCCCACCCCGCAGAGTGACCCCCAAACTGGGACAGATGGGTACAGGCCAGCTGGGGATGACAGGGTGGACACTGGAAACATGTCTCACCATGCAGAGGGGCTGTGAGTGACCCCCAAGCTGGGACAGATGGGTCCAGGCCAGCTGGGATGGACACAGCACTGGACACGTGTCCCACCCCACAGAGGGAGTGTGGGTGACCCCTCCAGCCAGGCCAGCAGTGTCCGGCCGATAAGGGCTGGGCAGGGTGACCACTGCTGATAGCGCAGCCGAGCCGGCCCCACAAACAGGAAGAGGCTTTTGGGGGAGGAGATTTCCCCACCCCGCACAGCCCCAGCCCCGCTCCCACCTTTGCCCCGCGAGCTGTACAGGGAATTCTCCTCCATGGAGAACTCGCCCTCCGTGCCCTCCTTGGCTGCTCCTGGATCCTCCCGGCTCCTCTGCCAGGGGGAAGAGCAGCAGGTGAGGGATCCCATCCATCCCAGTGGATCCCATCCATGATGACAGATCCCACCCATCCAGGTGGATCCCACCCATCGTGGTGGATCCCATCCATCCCGGCGGATCCCATCTATCCCGATGGATCCCATTGATCCTGGTGCGTCCCATCCATCCCAGTGGATCCCATCCACCCTGGTGAATCCCATCCATTCGATCAGATCCCATCCACCCCGATGGATCTCCTCCATCCTGGCAGATCCCACACATCCCAGTGGATCCCACCCATCCCAGTCGATCCCATCCATCCCAGTGCATCCCATCCATTCTAGTAGATCCCATCCCTCCTGATGGATCCTGTCCATCCTGTCCATCCTGCTGGGTCCCATCCATCCCTGTGCATCCCATCCATCCTGGTGGATCCCATCCATCCCGGTGGATCCCATCTGTCCCAGTGCATCCCACCCATCGAGGTGGATCCCTTCCATCCCAGAAGATTCCACTCCCCCTGACAGATCCCATCCATCCCGGTGGATCCCATCTGTCCCTGTGCATCCCAGCCATCCTGGTAGATCCCTTCCATCCCAGCAGATCCCACTCCCCCGGCGGATCCCATCCATCCTGGTGGATCCCACCCACTCACTTGGATCCCATCCACCCCAGTGGATCCCTCCCATCCTGGTGCATCCCTTCCACCCCAGCGGATCCCACCCTCCCGGTGGATCCCCCGTTCCCCAGCCGGTATCGGGGTGCGTACCGGGAACGCCAGCTCGCACAGCCGCTGGATCCATTCGGCCGCCTCGGCGCCGTCGGCGGCCAGCAGGAAGCGGCGCTCCGTGGTCTCCAGCAGGAAGGGGACGGTGTCCTTGGGACAGGAGGTGTCACCGCCCGCCTCGGCCACGTGCACGCAGTCGCTGAGCCGGACCAGGCGCCGGCCGCCCTCGGCCCTGCGCGGCCGCTCGGGGCCCTCCAGCAGCTCCAGGCGCGCCGTGGAGCAGGAGCTCTCCCGGTACAGCACGGCCCAGAACTTCTTCCACTTCTGCCGGGGGGACAACCGGGGCGTCTGCCTTCCCCAAAGGGGTTTGACCTTCCCCAAAGGGGTTCAACCTTCCCCAAAGGGGTTCGACCTTCCCAGGGGTTCAACTTCCCAGGGGTTCGACCTTCCTGAAAGGATTCAACCTTCCCAAAAGGATTCAACCTTCCCTGGGGTTCTACCTTCCCTAGGGTTTCACCTTCCATGGGAGAACCCTACCTTCCCAAAAGGGTTCAACCTTCCCTGGGGTTTTTACCTTCCCTGGGGTTCGACCTTCCATGGGGTTCAACCTTCCCAAAAGGGTTCGACCTTCCCTGGGGTTTGACCTTCCATGGGGTTAGACCTTCCCAAATGGGTTCAACCTTCCCAAAAGGGTTCAACCTTCCCAGGGGTTCTACCATCCATGGGCTTCAACCTTCCCTGGGGTTCTACCTTCCATGGGGTTCAACCTTCCCAAAAGGGTTCAACCTTCCCAGGGGTTTTACCTTCCCAAAAGGATTTGACCTTCCCAGGGGTTCAACCTTCCCAGGAGTTTTTACTTTTCCCAGCATTTTCGCCTCTCCAGGAGTTTTTATCTTTCCAGGAGTTTTTGCCTTTCCAGGAGTTTTCACCTCGACAGGAATTTTTACGTTCCCTGGGGCTTTTACTTTCCCATGGGTTTTTACCTTCCCAGGAGTTTTCACCCTTCCAGGGGATTTTACCTTCCCAGGAGTTTTTACATTCCCAGGAGTTTTTACCTTCCCAGGAGTTTTAACCTTTCCAGGAGTTTTCACCTTTCCAGGAGTTTTCACCTTTCCAGGGGTTTTTACCTTCCCTGGGGTTTTAACCTTCCCTGCAGGGTTTTACTTTCCAAGGTGATTTTACCTTCCCAGGAGTTTTTATCCTTCTGGGATTTTTATCTTTCCAGAGGTTTTTACCTTTCCAGAAGGGTTTTATTTTTCCAGGTGATTTTACCTTCCCAGGAGTTTTTATCTCCTTGGGACCATGCTTAGGATCACCCAAGGCAGCACAAGGGTGCAAAACCCTGCAGGGTCTGGCTGAAGATGGGGGTGACATAAATTTGGATTTAAACCCCTGGATAAACACCCCTTGCTGACACTCAGCAAGGCCTTTCCACCACCCCAGCCTCACCCCACAAGCCATGAACAACTTCCAGCTCCTTTTCCCTCCCATTTTCC
The DNA here is from genome assembly GCF_022539315.1 of Serinus canaria. NCBI lineage: Eukaryota > Metazoa > Chordata > Aves > Passeriformes > Fringillidae > Serinus > Serinus canaria. The sequence goes on along the minus strand of NC_066335.1, from coordinate 2,906,253 downwards.
CTAAAAAACCCCAAATTTTCATCTCTCGGGCTCTGCCCCAAAAGCAGCAGCAGTTCCGGGCTCGGGGAGCGCGGGAGGCCCCAGGGCAGAGGGGAAGTGGGGGCAGAGGGGAAGTGGCCCCAAAACCTCCCCGGCAGCTCTGGGTCCCACAGCTCCTTTTTCCTGGGATGGGGTTTTGGGATCCCCACCCTCCCCGTGGGGTGGATCCCCTCGGGATGGGCTCTGTGGGGAGGAAGAGAAGGGAGAGGGGCAGGAGAGGCTCCTCAGCTCCTTCTCTCAGCTCCTTCCCCTCACAGCCATTGCCCAACCCCGGCCTTTATCAGCAGAGGAAGCTACGTGGCTCTGGGGCCTGCAGCCGTCACTGTCCCCAGTGTGG
>NC_066335.1:2660597-2905377 GCF_022539315.1 Serinus canaria | reverse complement strand
GTGAAGAACAAAAGAAGGAGCAGGAAAAGAAGATGGAACAGGGGAAAATTCCTCCAGGATTTAATGGGAGCTGGGAGAGCTCGGGTTTGGAGGGGAGTGGAGGAGTCTCCAAACCCGGTTTGGGATTGAGGAATCTCTGAAAATCCCTAAATCTGGTGGATTTGGGAAGCAGAGGGGCAGCACTGAGAGGGTCCCCCATGTGTGGAGGAGGTTGGGGAAGGAGAAAATAAGAAGGAACAGAGAAAAATTCCTCCTGGATTTAACAGGAGCTGGGAGAGCTTGGGTTCTGAGGGACAGGATGTGGAGGAGCCTCCAAACCCAGTTTGGGATTGGGAAATCAGTGAAAATCCCCAAATCTGGTGGATTTGGGAAGTGGAGGGGCAGCACCAGGGGGGAATCCTTCAATTGTGGAGGCAGCTGAGGAAGAAGAGGAGAAGGGAAAAATTCCTCCTGGATTTAACAGGAGCTGGGAGAGCTTGGAGAAATCCGGAGAAATCAGCGAAAATCCCCAAATCTGGTGGGTTTCCAAGCAGAGGGGCAGCACCCGAGGGGGGGTTCCCCGGCATGAGGAGGAGGCTGGGGGAGGGCTCGGCTCCCTGCGGGCTCTCCGGGCTCTTACCACGAGAATCAGTCAATTCTCGCTGAATAATTAACTCGAGAGGCTTCCCGAGTATTGACTTAATGTGACAGCGAGTCTGTCTTGAGCCGGGCTTTGCTTGTGTAAACACAATCTCCTGTTGGGCTCAGTTAGCGGCTCAATGGGACAGAACGGGCCCGCAATTAAAATCAAACGGTGCCTGCGCTCCGTCCTCCCCTTCCTGGGGAGCTGCAGGGCTCCAGGATGGGAAAAAACCCACCCAAAAAAGGCCTTGGAGTCGCTGATCTCGGCGCTGGATGGAAACGTGGCGGCCTGAAATGCGCGGGGAGAACGAAATTGTTAATTAGTGACAATTGTTAATGAGTAGCGGCTGACTTGGAGGTTCTGCCCTAATTGTTTTCCCTCTCGCTGGGTTTGCTCTGCTCTGGGAGTTTCTCCCTCGGTTGGTTGTGGGTTTGTGGTTTTTCCTGCCGTGTCCATAGGCCTGAGCAAGGAATTCCAGAGGCTGGAAAAGTCCTCCAGGATCAGAGTCCAACCTTTGGTCCATGCTTTGTCCCCATCCCAGAGCTCTGAGTGGCACCTCCTGGCATTCCTTGGGCACCTTGAGGGGTTTCCTGGGCACCTCCAGGGGCTCCCTGGGCACCTCCAGGTCATCCCTGGATGTCTCAAGGGGTTCCTTGGGCACCTCCGGGGATTCCTTGGGCACCTTGAAAGGTTCCCTGGGCACCTCCAGGCCATCCGTGGATGCCTCCAGGGATTCCTTGGACATCTCCAGGTCATCCTTGGGCATCTCCAGGCATTCCCTGGACACCTCCAGGTGTCCCTTGGGCACCTCCAGGTCATCCCTGGATACCTCAGGGGGTTCTTTGGGCATCTCCAGTGGTTCCTTGGGCATCTCCAGGCATTCCCTGGACACCTCCAAGTCATCCCTGGGCACCTCCAGGGGTTCCTTGGGCACCTCCAGGGGTTCCTTGGATACCTCCAAGGGTTCCTTGGATACCTCCAGGTTTTTCTTTGGGCATGTCCAGGTCATCCCTGGATACCTCCAGGGGTTCCCTGGACACCTCCAGGGGTTCCCTGGACACCTCCAGGTGTTCCTTGCACACCTTGAGGGGTTCCCTGGGGTTCCTTGCATGCCTTGAGGGGTTCCCTGGACACCTCCAGGTGTTCCCTGGACACCTCCAGCGATGGAGACTCCAAACCCCCCAGGGGCAGCCCCTTCCCAAGCCTGACCCCCTTTCCATGCGGAAATTCCTCTGGAATTGAGGCCGAGAGCCTCAGAACTCCAAGAGAAAATTCCCTTTTTCCCTCCAGCCTCCCGTGGCTCAGCCCAGAACCGGTGACTCCTCTCCCCAGACAACTTCTCCTGGATAAAACAAATCCATCCCTTGATCTTTCCTCCCCTCCCCTGCCAACTCCTCGCTCGATTTGGCAGCGGGTCATCCACAAAAGCCGACTTTTATTCCAGCTTCCCTCTTTCCTTCAGCTGCTCCCCCTCCCTGGGACTCTTTGAATTTACCTGGGAGCGTTTGAGGGGAATTTTTTTGAATCTCAGCATCTCCCAGCTTCAAAAGAATCCCTCTCCAGCAGGATGGGAATGTTGGGAGAGCGATGCCCAGCGGGATTTTCGTGTCTCGCCGAGTTTTTTCCGTGTTGTCGCAGCTTCCTGAACATCCCCAGCTGGGCAGGAGAGGGGGAGCAGATTTCTCCCAGCTTTTTTTGATTTTTTTAAAATTCCCTCAATCCCCATAAAATGAAAAATAATAATTAAAAAAAAAAAAAAATCCACCTCTGGAGGAATCCCGGTGTCTTTTCCATGAAATATTCAGGAGCAGGATGCTGTTGGGTTGGATGTGTGCTGAGTTATCACCGCGGCTCGGGGGGAGGGGAGTATTTAACACTCAATTAAGCACTTGAAAAAATCATTTAAAAAACCCCAAACCCATCCCAAAACCTCCGTGTTTGGTAAATTTTAATGTCAGAGCCAGTGGGGTTTTGAATTCCTGGAGGAAAAAAGGGAATGGGAGAGGAGCTGGAGGCAGGTGGGTTCTGTAGGGATGCTTGAAGTCCCCTAAATTTGGGATATGTGTGCTGGGGGTGGGAGGACAGGAATAAAAATCCCCTAAATTTGGGATTTATGCACCTGGGATAAATGCACAGGTACTGAAAGTCCCCTAAATTTGGGATATTGCCACCAGGTGTTTGTGTAGGAATGCAGAGTCCCTTAAATTTGGGATCTGAGCACTTGGGATAAATGTACAGGTGCACAGAGTCCTGAAATTTGGGATTCATGCACTGGGAATGAAAGGTATGGAATTGAAAAGCCCCTTAAATCCAGGATATTTAAAGGAATCCAGGAATCCAGGTCCTTGGGAAGTGCCTGGATTTGGGAGCAGGGCCTGTTCAACCCCAGGATCCTTTCCTGGCGCTTTTCCTGCAGGAATCCAAGAGGAGCAGTTTGGAAGCCCCTGATTGGGAATGCAGCCCTTGGAGCAGGTTTGGGATGGCAGATCTGCCGGTGTATCCAGAATTAATATTTTTAATCCCTTTTCTTCCACTCCTTTGGAGTTTTTTTTGGGAGGGGGAGGCAACTCTTAGGAAAATCCTCCTCCATCCCTCATCCCGAGCCAGCCCAGCTCTTCCCAACTTTTCCAAGCCGTCCCCACCTGCCTCCTCCAGCTGCCAGCAGCCATTTGGCACCGATCCCTCCTTGTTCCCGCTAAGATGGACTTGGCTCCTTCTCCTTTCCCTTTTTTTTCATTTCTTTGGAGCCCTTGAAAGCCAAAACCCGCCGGGCCCAGGCCGAGTTTTATTCCTGGCAGCGAATCCCACCCGGCGGCTTCCAAAGTCGCCGTGTCCAAGGGGAAGAGTGACATCTGGCTTGGATATTCCTGAAGGATTTCCCAGCTGCATCCTCATGGATTATGAAAGGAATAACATTTGCCTCGGAGGATGCTCCGGGCCGGGAGTGGAGCTCCGGGGAGCAGCGGTGACAAATTTTCCTGGCGCTCCGCGCTGAACTCGCCGTGCTTCCTGCGGGGAATTGACGTCCCTTCGTCTCGGATTTGGGAAGAGAGGGAAATGCTGTCGGAAAGTTTTATTCCTCTCCCGCAGAGAAGCTGTGGAAGGAGCAGGTTTTTGGATTTCTGCCATCCCCACCCTGGAGCTGAGGTCTGGCTGCAGGGAGGATGGAGCTTCCCCAAAAGATAAAAATGCTGGAGAAGCTTTTCTGGGCTTTGTGCAAGGAAAATTCCCTTCCAGGAGTTGAGGATCTGCCCCGGGAATGGGAGTGGGATGGAGCCTCTCCGCTCTGTGGGGAGTTTTCCATGGGCTGAGTCACAAGGAAGGAAAATAAACGTGGAAACAACGCTCCTGGTGGGGGAGTTTTATTTCCAGGAAGAAGGAGAGGGAGAAAGTTTCCTCCTTGTCTCACGCACCACGGCAGAACTGCAGAATCCTGATTTTCCCTGGAATTCCTGCTTTATCCCAAGCTCTTCCTCCTTCCCCATCCTCCCACCCCCATCAGGGAGCAGCCCCTCAAACCACCCCAATCCCATCCCTTCCCGAGGACATTCCTCTGGTGGTTTTGCTGTTCATTGGGATCTGAGGTGTGGATGAGCATGGCCATTCCCAGGATCCTGTCTCCTCTTGGAAGCACTTGGATAACCCAGCTGGAGAGCCTGAATTGCCCTGGAATTTCACAGCTTGTGTGGGGATGTTGGGAATAGGGCACTTTTATTCCGTTCAAAAATTCCCGCTGGCTGTGGAGTCGCTCTGGGATGGAACCGGCGCTGAAATCCCGTTGTTTTCCCACTTTTCCTCCTCTGCAGATCCCGGCTGGCCGATTTCCACACCAACTGCCAGGCCACCTTCCAGTCCCTGACCAGCTGTCCTGGGGACAACTTCCAGGCGTGCCTGGGCTCCTACGCAGGGCTCATCGGTGAGTGCCGGGAGTCGGGATCGGGAATGGCTTTTCCCGCTGGGATTTCATCCCCGTTCCCTCCTCCTCGCCAGGCTTTGACATCACCCCCAACTACGTGGACGCCAGCACCACCAGCATCACCATCTCGCCCTGGTGCTCCTGCAAAGGCAGCGGGAATATGGAGGAGGAGTGCGAGAAATTCCTGCGGGATTTCACGGAAAATCCCTGTCTCCGTAAGGCGCTTCCCCGCCCCGCCCCTTTTACCTTGTTCTATCATTCCCATCCTTCTTAAACCTCTCCCGCTGTTAGGAAACGCCATCCAAGCTTTTGGGAACGGCACCGACGTGAACCTGGCTCCCAAAAATCCCAATCCCGCCGTGACGGCGCTGCCGAAGGTGGAGAAGAGCCCGGAGCTGCCGGACGATGTCAACGACAGCAACACCGCCTACGACACGAGCGTCATCAGCACCTGCACCTCCCTCCAGGTGGGGCCCAGTCCCTGCCGCAAACTGGGAGCACTGGTGGGGGTGTGGCAGCATTCCGAATGGGAAAATGTCCTGCTCGGACTCACCCGGGGGCTGGAAGGATCCGGGCACGGTCTGGGGAGGGAAATGGGATTCCCCGCCCGTCTCACCCCTCACCTGCCAAGGGGGCTCCCTGAGCTCGACTTCTCCTCATTTGGGAGCTGGAATTCCGTGGTTTTTTGGGAAATCTGGAAAATCCGTGTTGTCTTGCCGAGTGCTGGGCTTGGGCGTCCATGTTTTGTTCCATGGGTGGAAAGGGAGTAGGAGGGAAATGGGATTGGGGAATGGCTGGGGATGTCCCAGGAATGGGAGAAAAATGGGATTGGGGAATGGCTGGGGATGTCCCAGGAATGGGAGAAAAATGGGATTGGGGAATGGCTGGGGATGTCTCAGGAATGGGAGGGAAATGGGATTGGGGAATGTTCCAGAAATGCAGGGAAGTGGGATTGGGGAATGGCTGGGGATGTCCCAGGAATGGGAGGGAAATGGGATTGGGGAATGGCTGGAGATGTCCCAGGAATGGGAGGGAAATGGGATTGGGGAATGGCTGGAGATGTCCCAGGAATGGGAGGGAAATGGGATTGGGGAATGGCTGGGGATGTCCCAGGAATGCAGAGGAGTAGGATGGGGACTGGTGGGGTATCCCAGCATTCCAGACAGGATTCCAGGCAGGATTCCTGGCAGGATCACAGTGGCAGTGGGGCAGGATCCACAGAAACCCCTGGGCTCCCTGTGGAGATGGGATGAACCATTCCCAAATCTCCCTGTGCTCCATCACCCGCTCCGAGCTGATTCCCACAGGGAAATTCAGGATCCCAAACCAGCTCCAGGGGCACATTCCTCCCCTAACCATTCCCAATTTCTCCTGCCAGGAACAAGGCCTGAAGCCCAACAAATCCAAGGAGCAGAGCTTGTGCTACTCCCAGGTACTTGGAGGATCCCGGGGCTGGGAATTCTTTCCCAAAGCAAACAGCTTGGGAATGCCAGCTGGGAGGTGTTTCCCAACTTTGGGATGCTTTTCCCTAAAACCCCACTCCCGTCCCTCCTCGCCAGGCCCAGCTGACCACGGATGTGATGCCGGACCAGAAGACTTTCATGGATCCCAAGGCGGGAAGCAGCCGGCAGCGGGAGAGCCGGATCCTTCTCCTCATTCCCATCCTGATCCCGGCCCTGGGGCTATAGAGGGGCAGGAAGGAGCGGCCGGTGGGACGGGGACGCTCGGACCAGTGCCACCAGTGCCACCAGTGCCCACCGCTGCCGCCCTCGTGCCGGAGACTGGAACGCTCCCAAATCCCGGGAATGCCGAGCTCTGGAGAGGCAGGAGGAGCCTTCACCACGCTGGGAAACTTTGGTGGTTTTCTTCCTACTTTTCATTTTTCCCGTTTTTTTGGGGGATTTTTTTTTTTTTTTTTTTTTGGTCTTTTCTGGGTTGGTTTTCCGGAGCGGCTCCTGGGAAAACTGCCTGGAATAGGCCTGGAATGGGGGACTGGAGCTGCCAGTGGAGCCAGGGAGGGGGAAAAAGTTGGAGAAAGGCTTTGGGAAAGGTGAATTTCAGGATTCTTTGCACTGGGGACAACGAGGATTCCGCATGGGAACATCCCGGAGGATGGAGGCGCCATCGGGAGCCACCTGGAGGGGACTCCCGCAGCTCTTCCCGTTGGTTTTTGGGGGATTTTGGTTGGGATTTTTCCTCGGAGAGATTCCGAATGGAAGAGAAAAGAAACTGGTGTGAAACGTGTGAGGTTGTGCTGATGTTTTCAATCATTCCAGGGGAAGAGGTTCCATTTTTTTTTTTTTAAGTTTTTTTTTTTATTTGGAGTTTGGGTTGGGAGTGGAATTTGACCCATCCAGGGTCGGAATTCCCGATTTTCCCTCTCCACTTTATTTCCTATATACATAGAACACATGGATATTCCCATATACACAACCCTACCCTTGCTGTGGCTTTTTAATTCCCATTTTTCCCTTTATTTTCCCTCTTTTTTTTTATTTTTTAATTTTTTTTATTTTTAATTTTTTAAAATCCCTCTGATTCCCGCGACAACTTCCAAATGTATTCTTGGAAAATTTATTTTTTTTAACGATGTCTATAATGGAAAAAAAAAAAGAAAAACCAAAATAAACCAAGGAGAACAAACCAAGGAATGAAACAGCCCTAAAATCCAGGATTCCATAAAAATCCCCATATCTGGGGGCAGGGTGGAAAATGGGGAATCCTTCACCTGCAGGAATGCCAGGATTTGGGTTGGAAATCAGCAATTCCCAGCTTTTTTTTATTTTTCCTGCAGGAGACAAAAAAAAAAACAGGAAAAAATTCCCAAGGAGCTGCCACATTCCCATTTTCTGGGGGTATTTTGGGAATTTTTATGCGCAAGAATTTCAGGTTTCAAATTCCAGCCCCTTGGAAATTTTTTCTCCCAAGACAACCTGGCAGTGCTGAAAATGTTGGGATTTGGGAAGAGGAAGAGTCAGGGGCTGGAGGTTTTTTATTTATTTGGGACTTTTATTTGGTGCCATGGATTTTTATTTGGGGAGCGGAAATGTCAATTCCCATCCGGCTGTGCCTGTGGAAAAAGGGATTTGGGGAATCTTGGGAGCCTGGGGGTGGTAAAATTGTGGAATCACAAAATTCCAGACTGGGATGGAGTTTAAAAATCACCTCATTCCAGCCTCTGCCATGGACTGGGACAATTCCCATTATCCCAGCTTGCCCCAAGCAGGCCTTGGACATTCCAGGGATGTGGAAAATGGGATGGAAGGATCCCAGAGCTGCTTGTGGGGGGCTGGAGCTGATGGAGAGGGGAGGGAGGGATGAACATTCCCTTTTCCAGCATGGAAAATCCAACAGGGGGATGTGGGAGCTGGCACAGGAGACACAAACAAATCCTGTCTCTCCTGGAATTCCTGCCGCAATCCCGGGCTGCTTTTTTTCGGGATGGGGCAGCTCTGAGCTGGAGCCGGGTGTGGGGCAGCCAAAAAAAAAAAGGGATTTGGGAGCTCCACAGCAAAATTTGGGATCTCTCGTGAGGGTGATTCCCAAATCTGGGTGTTCTCAGTTTGGGCTGGGAGCCCTGAGCGCTGCCGCGTTTCCTTGGGAAGGAGGCTGGAAAATCCAGCAGGGATTTCTTCCTGGAGCTGGGGGGTTTCCCTGGGAAAGCTGGGAGTGCTCTGGGATTTTCCAGAAGGAGAAGGAACTGCTTGGAAAAGTCAGGGAAGCGTCTTCATCCAGCACCACTGGGCATTCCCAGTATTCCCTGCCCAGGAATTGTGATCCATGGAGATCCTGGGCTTACTGGGAATGGGGATTTGCTCCAGGAATCTCTCCAGGAATGGTGATCCCAGTATTCCATCTAGGAATGGCAATTCCAGCACTAGGAATGGGGTCTCACTCCAGGATTCCCTCTAGGAATGGCAATTCCAGCACTGGAAGTGGGTTTTGCTCCAGGATTCCCTCCAGGAATGGGGATTCCAGGATTCCCTCTGGGAATGGCGGTTACAGCACTGGGAATGGGATCTTGATCCAAGATTCCTTCTGGGAATGGGGTCTTGATTCAAGATTCCTTCTGGGAATGGGGTCTTGATCCAGGATTCCTTCTGGGAATGGCGGTTCCAGCAGTGGGAAAGAGTTTTGCTCAAATATTCCCTCCAGGAATGACGATTCCAACATTCCCTCCAGGAATGGCAATTCCAGCGCCGCTCTGTGCCGGGTTTGGAGTCATTCCCATCCCCTCCCCGCTCAGATTCCCAAAATCTCCCCCACTCCCCCCAAAACCCTGGTGCTCCCTCCACCACATTCCCAGCACATTAATGGCGGGAGAGGAGAATTCCCGTGCTTTGTGTGGAAGTGGAAAATGCTGGGATGTAAAACCCCGGCTGCCGGGATGGATAATTAACTCTGGAGATAATTCCCTCTTCATTTGGACTCAATTACTTTCCCGATAGCAGAAAGTGCTGAAAACACAAATTTTTTTTTTTTTTTTTTTTTTTTTTGGGGATGTGGCACAAAATAATAATGGGAAAAAATCCACTCAAGCTTTTCCCAGGAAAGCTTTTCCTTCCTGGGATAAAGCAGAGGATAAATCCCAGTTAATGCTCCAGAATTCCAGCTTGGCATCACCCTCCTGTCCTTGGAGTGTTGGGTTTGGGGGAAAAAAAGGGCATTTTGGGGGTTTTTAGGATGGATCAGCTGGGGTGGGAATGTCACGGGGTTTGCTCCAAGGAGGATTTGCTGGGAAATGAGGATTTTGTGGGATACTTTGGAATTTTGGAGGGGTTTAAAGGAATATTTTGTGTGCCTGGGGTCATCTTGTGGTGCCCACACTGAAACTCCTACAAATCCACGAATCCCAATGGATAATCCCATGAGGAATTCCCCCAAATTCCCAGCTGGAATTTCCCATTCCCAGCCATTCCTTGGAGCAGCGATTCCATAGGGAATAAAAAGCCATTGGACCTCTTTGGAAAGCAAAGAATTTCCTGGAATATTCCACGTGAATTCCCAAGCTTTTTCCTCCTGGCCATGCCCAGATTTCGTGATGGGAATTTTAGCCTCCCTAAGGAATTTTTGCCTCTCCAGGTGTTTTTATTCCTTCTCGCTGTGCCCGGGGCTGTAAATCCCAGCTGGGCCCTTCCAAAGAAAATATTCCAAGAGGGTTTTTTTTTGGGTTTTTTTTGCTTCCAGGTTTTTGGAGCAGTTAAAAAGTCCCCGTGCTCCTCGGAGGAAATGCCAAGCAGTGGGAGCAGGGAAGAAAAAATAGATGGAAAAGGGTTTTAAGGGAGGGTTTTAAAAATAGCGGATCTTTGGAGGAAAAATCTGGGAAGACGTCAGGAGGGAGCCTCAAAGCCGAGGGGGAAAGAATTTTCTGGAAAACTGGGATTCATTCATTGCTGGATTGGGGCTGTCTTGGTGTTCTGGGGTTTCCCTCCTGAAAATCCAAGGAAAAGGGGTGAAAATGTGGGAGGAGGGATGGGAGGAGTTGCAGATCTTTGGGAATGGAGGGGGAATCTTGCTGGGTTTTCATCCAGGGGATCCAGGAGAGCTGGAAAAGGGATGGAGGGACAGGACACAGGGAATGGATGGGATATTGGGAAGGAATTCCTGGTTGGGAGGGTGGGGAGGGGCTGGGATGGAATTCCCAGAGGAGCTGGGGCTGCCCCTGGATCCCTGGAAGCACCCAAGGCCAGGTTGGGATAATCTGGGAGAGTGGGAGCTGGAACTGGCTGATCCCTAAAGTCCCTTCCAACCTAAAGCATTCCAGGATTCCATGATTCTCCCAAAAACTTTGCAGGGGAGATTGAACCTTCCAGTGGAGGAGGTTTCAATCCCAGTAAATTCCAGTAAAATGCCTGTCTGGAGGCTCCTTGGGGGGGGGGAAAAAGAATCCAAACCAGGATAAATGACAGCCTTGGAATCTCTCCTGTTTGACCTTTGGCCTCGGGAAGAAATCCATGGAAATGAGGGAAAGCTCCTGGGATTTACATGGGGTTAAAGACAGCAAATCCTGGGATGTAATTCCCTGCCAGCTGGGACGTTACCCCGCCGTGGGAGTGGGGGCACAACCAGCAGCCTTTTCCAGGAGAGGAATTCACAGAATCATGGAATGCTCCGGCTTGGGAAGGACCTTGAAGCTCCTCTCATCCCACCCCTGCCAGGGGCAGGGACACCTCCCACGATCCCAGGGCGCTCCAAGCCTTCCAATTCCTTGGATTTGGGTGCCTTTTAAAGGGCTGGAAAACCAAGAAAAGCTCTCCCAAACTTCTGCAGGGGGAGGTTTTGCTGCTGTGGCCGGGGCAAGGCCGTTGAGGAGCCTTTTCCGTGCCCTCCTGAATTATTCCAGAATTATTTGGGAATTATCCCTGCCTCCTGCTCCAGCCCTGCATCTTTGCATCCGTTAATTAGGCTCGGTGGGTGAAATGAATCCCAGCCCTAATTCCCTGGCTGGATATTCATTATGGAAGCAGCAGCAGCCGGGATGTCAAGGAGGATTAAGGCAGGAGCTGAGAAGTCACAGGTGGCTCCAGCACGGATTTCTAACCCGTGCATGGAAAAGCTGATGGATCCCGCTGGAATCAAACCCTAAAGCATCCCAATCTCCCTGGGGCAGCACGGAAAATTCCTTCCCAGTGCTCCCATTTCCCCCCAGGCTGGCGCTGAACCGGTCACGGCGTCCTGCTCCCTGTTTTTCTCGGGGATGATCAATGGGGTTGCATCCCCCAGCTCCAGGAATTCTCCCAGCCCCATTCCCAGAGCTCCAGGCATAAAGGCAGCATTTTCCAGAGGATGCTCCAGCCCCTGGATGATCCCCGAGGAGCCCCGGGAGGAACAAGGGCTCCGCTGTCTCCGTCAGCCCCGCGGCCCCGGGGTCCTCTGGATGAACTCGCGCGGTCACTCCTGGAGAAAATCAAGTGGATAGGAAGAGGGAAGGGGGGGAAAAACTTGGAATTTCACCCCCCTGGATCCGCTCCCAACCCCTCCCCGTGCCTTGATGGGGGCGGGGGTCGAGCACCGACCGCAGCTCGGAGGGTTTGGGAATCAAGCCCGGCGCTCATCCCGGGGATTTGGGATGCATTCCCAGCCTCATTCCCGGCGCGGCAGAGCGGAGGTGTCCCGATATCCCAAATTCCCGAATTCCCGGTGTCCCGGGGAGGCAGCTCTGGGCCGGGGTTTAATTAAGCGCTGAACATGACGCCGGTTTTAATTCCGTGCGTTCGGAGCTGCCCACACACCCCCGGTTGCCGTGGCAACCTTAATTTGTTTTGGAGCCTTCGCTCTGGTGGATTTGGGAATTTTTTTTTTGTTTGTTTCTTCATCGCCTTTTCCTTCCCCCTCCTTTTCCTTCCCCCTCCTTTTCCTTCCCCCTCCTTTCCTTCCCCCTCTCCCCCTTCCATTCTTCCCATTCCCTCTCTCCCAACTTTTCCCCCTTGTTCTCTCTCCCCCTCCGATTCCCTGAATGAAAAAGCACCGAAAATTCCTTGCGTGGAATAAAAAATTCCGTCCACATCCCACAGCCTCGGATTTCCCGGGATTTATCCCAAATTATCCCAGCTGCCTCCCCAAATCACACTCAGCTCCCAAAACCTGAAGAGATCCATGGATTCCCTTTCCCACACCCTGTCCCAGGTGGAAAACTGGGAAGAAATCTTTTGGAAGGCCTGGCTGTGGAGCTGGGATTCCTTGGAATGTTTGGAAAGGGATTTTTGGGATTCCTTGGAATGTTTGGAAAGGGATTTTTGGGATTCTTTGGAATGTTTGGAAAGGGATTTTCGGGATTCCTTGGAATGTTGGAAAGTGATTTTCCATCTGCTGAACAGGTGAGGGAGAGAAATCAAGGGAGAGAACCAAGGGATGCTCATTTCCCACTCTCTCCATCCATAAAACCCAAAGGCAAAGGGATCCATCCACAGATTTCCTTGGGAATGATGGAAAAGCAGCGTTTGGGGCAGCTCCTCCTCTAATTAGGGCAATTAAGAGGAGCAGCTTCCAGAGCGGCCGATGCCTTATCCTGGGAGAAGCTGGGTTAGGATCCAATTCCCATTATAGGATCCATTTCCCATTTTAGGATCCAATTCCTGATTTAGGGTCTAATTCCCATTTTAGGATCCATTTCCCATTGTAGGATCTAATTCCCATTGTTGGATCCAATTCCCATTGTTGGATCCAATTCCCATTTTAGGATCCAATTCCCATTTCAGAATCCATTTCCCATTTTGGGATCCAATTCCCATTGTAGGATCCAATTCCCGGTTTAGGATCCATTTCCCGGTTTAGGATCCATTTCCCATTTTAGGATCCATTTCCCATTTTGGGATCCAATTCCCATTTTAGGATCCAATTCCCATTTTAGAATCCATTTCCCGGTTTAGGATCCAATTCCCATTGTAGGATCCATTTCCCATTGTAGGATCCAATTCCCATTGTAGGATCCAATTCCCATTTTAGGATCCAATTCCCATTTCAGGATCCATTTCCTATTTTAGCATCCATTTCCCATTTCAGGATCCAATTCCCATTTTGGGATCCATTTCCCATTTTGGGATCCAATTCCCATTTTAGGATCCAATTCCCATTTTAGAATCCATTTCCCGGTTTAGGATCCAATTCCCATTGTAGGATCCATTTCCCATTGTTGGATCCAATTCCCATTTTAGGATCCAATTCCCATTTTAGGATCCAATTCCCATTTCAGGATCCATTTCCTATTTTAGCATCCATTTCCCATTTCAGGATCCATTTCCCATTTTGGGATCCATTTCCCATTTTGGGATCCAATTCCCATTTTAGGATCCATTTCCTGATTCAGGATCCATCCCACAATGGGTTCCCAGCCTGGATTATGGGAGGTTTTCCCAAAAGGCACAGAAGCACCAGGATTTTTGGGATTTTTGCTTCCCACTCCTAGCTGGAACAGGATTGAGCCTGGAATTCTGGGAGTTAAAAGAGGACCCATGGATATCACAGGGAAGAGGAAAAACCAGAAATTTTTGTCCTTCCAGTGGGAACCATGCATGGCTTTTCTCCTCTCCACTGGAAAATTCCCATTTTTTGAGCTCCTGAGCATCACCCCAAATCCCAGATTTTAAACCAACGCCTGCCTTCACCTCCCAGAAATCCGTGGATTTGCCCAGGCCGTGTTTTCGTGTGGATTAATGATTCCAACACGGAATTTCTTGTTCCATAATGGATAAATTCCCTGTTCAGGGAGTGCCAGCCGTTATTAATTAAGCCCAGCCCAAGGATTTGTTTGCTTTGATGTCTAAAGCTGCAGCTTTTCATTTTTTTTTTCCTCCCTGCTTGTTAAACTTAATCAAAAGCAATCAAAAACGCTTCCCTAAATTAGAGCAAATTAATTCCCAACAAAAGGAGAAAGTCTCCGGTAGCACAAATGGAAAAGGAATTAAAAATAATTGGAGATGGGAGTCGGGGTAATCTAAATTCAAATATCAGGTTTGGCTCCTGGGCTGCATTTTGGAGGGGTGGGGCAGGGTTAGGACAGGTTTAAATGCTGCTTTTGGGGCTGGGGTTAATCCTGGAGGGGACAGGAAAGGTTTAAATGCTGGGTTTAATTTTGAATGGATAAGACAAGGATGGTGCAAGACAAGATAAGACAAGAAGGGTTTTAATCTGAGTTTGGGATTGGTGCTGGGTTTAATTCTGGATGGGTTAGGACAGGTTTAAATGCTGGGTTTTGTGCTGGATTTAATTCTGGATGGGATAGGTTTTAATCTGAGTTTGGGGTTGGTGCTGGGTTTAATTTGAATGGATAAGACAAGAACGGTGCAAGACAAGATAGGTTTAATCTGAGTTTGGGGTTGGTGCTGGGTTTAATTCTGGATGGGATAGGCCAGGTTTAAATGCTGGGTTTGGTTATTGGGGTTTATTTTGGATGGGATAGGCCAGGTTTAAATGCTGGGATTGGTTATAGGGGTTTATTTTGGATGGGTTAGGAAAGGTTTAAATGCTGGGATTGGTTATAGGGGTTTATTTTGGATGGGTTAGGAAAGGTTTAAATGCTGGGATTGGTGCTGGGTTTAATTTTGAATGGATAAGACAAGGATGGTGCAAGACAAGATAAGACAAGAAGGGTTTTAATCTGAGTTTGGGATTGGTGCTGGGTTTAATTCTGGATGGGATAGGAAAGGCTTAAATGCTGGGATTGGTGCTGGGTTTAATTCTGGATGGGATAGGTTTTAATCTGAGTTTGGGGTTGGTGCTGGGTTTAATTTTGAATGGATAAGACAAGAACGGTGCAAGACAAGATAGGTTTAATCTGAGTTTGGGGTTGGTGCTGGGTTTAATTCTGGATGGGATAGGAAAGGTTTAAATGCTGGGTTTGGTTATTGGGGTTTATTTTGGATGGGATAGGCCAGGTTTAAATGCTGGGTTTGGCTATAGGGGTTTATTTTAGATGGGATAGAACAGGTTTAAATGCTGGGGTTTATGCTGGATTTAATTCTGGAGGGGATAGGAAAGGTTTAAATGCTGGGATTGGTGCTGAGTTTAATTTTGAATGGATAAGACAAGGATGGTGCAAGACAAGATAAGACAAGAAGGGTTTTAATCTGAGTTTGGGGTTGGTGCTGGGTTTAATTCTGGATGGGTTAGGAAAGGCTTAAATGCTGGGATTGGTGCTGGGTTTAATTCTGGATGGGTTAGGACAGGTTTAAATGCTGGGTTTTGTGCTGGATTTAATTCTGGATGGGATAGGTTTTAATCTGAGTTTGGTGCTAGGTTCAAATATGGATGGGATAGGCCAGGTTTAAATGCTGGGTTTGGTTATTGGGGTTTATTCTGGATGGGATAGGCCAGGTTTAAATGCTGAGTTTGGTTATTGGGGTTTATTCTGGATGGGATAGGCCAGGTTTAAATGCTGAGTTTGGTTATTGGGGTTTATTCTGGATGGGATAGGCCAGGTTTAAATGCTGGGTTTGGCTATTAGGGGTTTATTTTGGATGGGATAGGCCAGGTTTAAATGCTGGGTTTGGTTATTGGGGTTTATTCTGGATGGGATAGGCCAGGTTTAAATGCTGGGTTTGGTTATTGGGGTTTATTCTGGATGGGATAGGCCAGGTTTAAATGCTGGGTTTGGCTATTGGGGTTTATTTTGGATGGGATAGGCCAGGTTTAAATGCTGGGTTTGGTGACATCCCCGAGCAGAGCCTGCAGGCCGGAGCTCCCGGATCCCAGCGAATTCCTGAGGTTCCTGTGTCCGTGTTTGTCCCTGTTTATCCTTGATCCTCCCTGGCACCACCTGCTGCCGCGTGGGAAAAGCCGGGAAATCGCGGCTGCCCACGAAATCCGGGAGCAGGAGCAGCGCCCGGGAGTTGTTCCCAGTGCCTGGAAAAATGGGATTTGGAGGAGTGGCAGCCTGGATGTCAGCAGCTCAGGGAGAACCGTGGAATTGTGGAATTCCAGAGTGGTTTGGGTGGGAAGGGACCATAAATCCCATCCACTTCCAACCATAAATCCCTGGGCACTTCCAGGGATCCAGGGGCAGCCCCAGCTCCTCTGGGAATTCCATCCCAGCCCCTCCCCACCCTCCCAGCCAGGAATTCCTTCCCAATCTCCCATCCAGCCCTGTCCTCTGGCAGTGGGAGCCATTCCCTGTGTCCTGTCCCCTCCATCCCTCCTCCCCAGCTCTCCTGGTGCCCCTCTGGCAATTCCAGCCAGGAATTCTTCCCCAATGTCCCATCCATCCCTGCCCTCTGGCAGTGGGAGCCATTCCCCGTCTCCTGTCCCTCCATCCTTGTCCCCAGTCCCTCTCCAGCTCTCCTGGAGCCCCCTCAGCCCCTGGAAGAGGCTCTGAGCTCTCCCTGGAGCTTTCTCTTCTCCCTTGGGCACTTCAGGGATCCAGGGGCAGCCACAGCTCCTCAGGGAATTCCATCCCAGCCCCTCCCCACCCTCCCAGCCAGGAATTCCTTCCCAATGTCCCATCCAGCCCTGCCCTCTGGCAGTGGGAGCCATTCCCTGTGTCCTGTCCCTCCATCCTTGTCCCCAGTCCCTCTCCAGCTCTCCTGGAGCCCCTTCAGGCTCTGGAAGGGCTCTGAGCTCTCCCTGGAGCTTCCCTTTTCCAACAACTCCAAGTCTTTGCTCATCCCAGGACTCTGTTGGATTTCTGGGTCAATCTGAGCTTCCCATCCCACAACATCCCAAATTCCTTGTCCAACCTGTCCCTGGGCTTAGAGCCACCTGGGATGGTGGGAATTGTCCCTGCCCATGGGACTGGCTGGGATTTAAGGTCCTTTCCAACCCAAATCATTCCAAGACCCCAATGCGACACGGAACCGCGAATTCCTGCTCCGAGACCAAGCTCTGGGGGGATTTTGGTTAAAGGGAAAACAAATTCCTGAAATTGAGGAACAAGCATTTAATGGGAGTTTAAATTTCCATAAACACCCAGTGAGGAAACATCCCAAATCCACCCCTTCCCCTTGGAATTCCCTTCTCCAAACCACGCTGGGGGCCACAATTAAACCATTGGAATATTCTCCAAGTGGGGCTTCCCAGTGCCAGACACTCGGGATAATCCGTTCAGGCACCACGGGAATTCGCTGCCACCAAGGGCCGTCCCCGGTGTCACCCGCGCTCAGCGTCAGGACCTGCTCCTCCTTAGCGCCAACGCTGAACGCATCCCGCTGTTTTCCCGTCTCCGGGAGAGGGGAAAAAACCCTTCCTGACAGCTTGGATAACCTTTCCCTGCTCCCGTTCTCACTCGGGAAGCGCTGACGCTCCCGGCTCGGGGCAGCTGTGAAGAGCAGAGGGCGGGGAGCGGGGGGTGGAAGTGTGGCGTTGTGCCGGCTAAAAATACGGCGAGTCTGGCACGTTCTGCCTTTTCCTTGGAATTCAGCATCCCTCCTGTGCTGCTCCAAGGGTGGCCCTAATTAGGGGTGTCAGAGCGTGAACAGATTTTTTGGGGGGGTGTGGGGATTTTTTTATTCCCCTTTTCCCACCGTGGATTTTTTTTTTTGGGGGGGGTGTTGGCAGCAAATCCCACTCGGAAAGAGGGGAACGGCTTCCCACTGCCACAGGGAAGGGATGGAGGGGATTTTGGGAGATTCCCAGAGAAAACTGCGGCTGCCACATCCCTGGAAGTGTCCCAAGCCAGGTTGGAATCACCTGGGATAATGGAAGGAGGCCCAGTGGAACAGGATGGGATTTAACTCCATTCCCACCCCAAAAACTCTGGAATTTCATTCCTGGTGCTGTTTCCTGCTCCAACAATCGACTGGCAGGAGGGCCAGGAGCCTTTGTGTCCCCTCCTGGTGCCGGTGACGTCCTTGCGGAGGAAAAGCCCCCAAACAAAGCCAGGAGTCGTCAGTTAATTGCGTTTTAACGGCAAAATAATTCCGTGAGTCAAAGCCATTGATTGACTCAATCCCGTCCTTCTGCGGGGGCTGAGGATTCGGGGGTTGTTTATTCCCATTAAATTCCTGCCGGGGATTTTATTCCCATTAATGCTCCCGCCAGGGGATGCAGGAGAAGGTGATGGGAGGCCCACAAAAACTGCTTGGTTTGGGGCGGATTTGGGGTTTTGGGACTGTTTGGGGAGGAACCCAACAACTGCAGCATCCCTGGTCCCCAAATCCGTGCCCTGGTCCTTTTTCCGCAGCCTGGGATGGATCCCAGCTCTGGGGTCCTCCCATGACCTCCCTTCTCCCAGACCAGCCAGTGGGAGGCAAGACCCTTCTGGAAGTGCCTCTTTTCCCCCTTTTTCCCCCCGTTCTGACTCGGGTGACTCACACAGCTCCTCCAGAGAAAGCTTTTCCTCGGGGGAGCCGCGAAATCCGCGGCGCTTGAGGAGCAGCGGAGCTTTAAACCTCGCCCGCGCTGGCAAATGCCAGGCTGCGAATCTGGCCCGGGATTTTTTCAATTAAGCTTTTCTTTTCGGGGTTGTTATATTTTTTTTTTTTTTTCCCTGTGTTTTGTGGTTTTTTTTTTTTTTTTCCTTTTCCCTCTCTGTGAGGCGAATTAATTGATATTTGCTCAGTGTGTCAAAATAGCTGCGGTGCGTTGGAGTGCCGCGCTCGGATCGGGGAGGGAAGGGAAGGGAAGGGAGGGTGACTCAGTGGGAAGGGAATTAAAAGCAGCAGCTCCTGCTCAAGGCCAGGCTCAGTTCTGCTCCGAGGAACGGGAGGGGAGCACGTGGATTGCAGGGAAGCTGTTCCCAGGAAACCGGCCCCGAGCTGCTTTGGGGGGGATTCACCTCGTTTTGCCTCTTCCCAGGGTTTGATGGAAAAGTTGGAGTGCAGGGTTGGGGTCTGAGGCAAAGTGGGGTGGAATTCCTGGAGAAGCTGTGGCTGCTCCATCCCTGGAAGCGTCCAGGGCAAGTTTGGAGCCACCTGCGGTAGAGAGAGGTGCTGTGGTTGGAAGTGGATGGGATTTAAGGTCCTTCCAGCCCAGACCGTTCCAGGATTTTGTTTTCCCATCCCTCTGTGGGTGCTGCAGGAACAGCCCTGGACACTGGGAATGGGCTGGGAAGGAGAGCCTGGAGTGCCAGGGCACAGGGAATGGCTTCCACTGCCAGAGGGCACAGTGAGTGGGATTTTGGAAGGAATTCCTGGCTGGGAGAGGGAAGAGGGGCTGGGCTGGAATTCCCAGAGCAGCTGTGGCTGCCCCCAGATCCTTGGAAGTGTCCAAGGCCAGCTTGGAGCAACCTGGGATAATGGGAAGTGTTGGGATTGGAAGTGGATGGGATTTAGGTCCCTTCCCAACCCAAAGCATTCCATGATGCCCTGATCTTCATCTTCCATGGAAGGTGAGGAGGGGCTGGGCTGCTGGATTTGGGAATGCCATGGATCCATTCCCATGGCTGGATAAACACATCCCTGGATTTGTTTGCTCTGTTCCTTGAGGGGTGAACCCTCTTAGAAACCAGAATTCTATTAAGGATGATAATTAAGAATCTATTAATTCTATTATTTTATCTCACCTGGATCATGCTCAGCCCCACCTGGCAGCAGGACAATCCCTGGATATGTTGAATTCCAGCTTTCCCAGCTCCCATTGCAGAAAGCCAGAATCCCCAGTTCCAGGGGTTCCGACGTTCCCGATGAAATCCCGATTTTTCCCGTGCCCTCCCTCCTCCTGCTCTGCTCCCATTTATCTGCCCTCATTTGTCACCTTGATCCGTTCCCAGTCTCCCACCGGGGCCGTGGAGTTGAGCGCGGGATTAGGGGGAGTTTAATTGGATCTCCCTCCCACCTTCAGCTCCAATAAAACTTTGTGGAGAGATAAAAATCTCCCAGGGCTCTGCGGAACAAAAGGGCCCGGGGAGGGGACCCAGATCACTTTTTCCACTTCCCATTTAATTTTTTTTTTCTCCCCTGGTTAAATTCTCTGCCAAGCCGTGCTTGAGGCTGATTAAGCAGGGGAGGGAGGATTTCTGGGAGCGGCGTTATCCCATTTTTCCGTGTGTAAGCACTCGCTGGCTGCTGCTCTCGCCCTCTCGCCGTGATTCCCCCTGACAGGAAGATGAATTGGGCTCCGGCCGGGGAGAAAATAACATTTATTTCACATGGAAAAAGTGCTGAGCCGCGGGAGAAGCGGGAGCAGGGAGGTCAGGATGGGGGAGAGGGGATGGGAAGGGAGGGATGCACCTGGATTTGGGATCCTTGGATGTAGAACCCTCGGTTATGCTGGTTTGGGGGCTCAGGTTTAACATTCCAGGCACTGGGAAACTCTTATCCCAGTTTATGGAACATCCTTGATCATCTCCAGGCATTGGGAATGTGCCATCCCAGTTTTTGGAATATCCCTGATGATCTCCAGGCACCGGGAATGTGTTATCCTGGTTTGGTGGAACATTCCTGGTGATCTGCAGGCACTGGGAATGTGCTATCCCAGTTTATGAAACACTCCTGGTGATCTCCAGCCACTGGGAATGTGCTATCCCAGTTTATGGAACATTCCTGGTGATCTGCAGGCACTGGGAATGTGTTATCCTGGTTTAGTGAAACACTCCTGGTGATCTCCAGGCACTGGGAATGTGTTATCCCAGTTTATGGAACATCCCTGGTGATCTCCAGGCACTGGGAATGTGTTATCCCAGTTTATGGAGCATCCCTGGTGATCTCCAGGCAGTGGGAATGTGCTATCCTGGTTTAGTGGAACATTCCTGATGATCTCCAGGCACTGGGAATGTGTTATCCCAGTTTATGGAGCATCCCTGGTGATCTCCAGGCAGTGGGAATGTGTTATCCCGGTTTAGTGGAACATTCCTGATGATCTCCAGGCTTTGGGAATGTGTTATCCCGGTTTAGTGAAACACTCCTGGTGATCTCCAGGCACTGGGAATGTGTTATCCCAGTTTATGGAATATCCCTGGTGATCTCCAGCCACTGGGAATGTGCCATCCCAGTTTATGGAACATCCCTGGTGATCTCCAGGCTTTGGGAATGTGCTGTCCTGGTTTAGCAGCTCCTGTTTAACATTCCCGAGGATCTCCAGGCATCAGGAGCGTATTTCCATCCTGGAATTTCCGTGTGAAGGCATGGTGTGGTTTTCTGGGAACCTGTGGCCCCTCCAGAATCCCCATCCCGTTGTTCTCATCCCATCCTGTTTTCCCAGAACACTGAGAGGATCCCGCTGTCCTCATCCCGCTCCTCTTCCTCCAGGGATGATTGAGGCCTTCCAGAGGGATCTGGGATGGATGGGAGCTGATTGAGACCACCTGGCTCTGGGAAAATCTGGGAATGATCCCAATTCCCTCATCCTCCACCACAGAGCCCCAAATCTTCCTCTGCTGGGGGTGTCTCCCAGCCCAAAGCAAAATTCCCAGGAAAAATGGGAAGTGCCACCACTCCAGAAGAACATGAGGAGCTGCTGGATCCAGCTGAGCCTTGCAGAAAAATCCAATTAAAATCTGGGAAAAATCTGCCCTTTCCTTGCTGGTTTTGCTCCTCTCCCTTATCCCAGGAGCTGTTGCTGGTAGGGAAAAAAATCCAGGCTAATCATTAGGGTGGGAATCGTTCCCGCTCCTGTTAAAAATAATCCTGGTTGGGTTTTTTCCCTGCTGCTTTTGAGTCTTTTGGGTTCTCGGCCCAACTTTTTCTTCTCCTGCAGTGACATTTGGAGGGGAAAGTGGGAGAAGTGTGAAAGGAGGAGGCGGAACAAAGGAAGGGCATGAAAATATGGAAAATTGGGGGTGGCTGGCGGGGGAAGGAGGAGGGGAGAGTTTGAGGCTCTTGCGGAGTGAAATTCCCATCCCAAACCCCCCCAAAATCAGGGAAAAGGCTGCAGGGAAGGTGCTTGACCCTGCAAAGAGGATCCTGATGGGAATTGAGGGGTGGGGAATGGGGCTGGAGCATCCAAAGGAGGAGGTCGGGTTTGGAGAACCCCTTGGAGGTGGGAATGGTGGAGTTGGAGCATCCGTTGGGACATGGGAATGTTGGATTGGAGCATCCACGGGGATGGGAATGTTGGGTTGGAGCATCCATGGGGACTGGGAATGTTGGGATTGGAGCATCCATGGGGACAGGGAATGTTGGGTTTGGAGCATCGCTCAGAGCACATTTCCCATGGTTTTGCCTTCCCTTCCTGAGTCCCCATGCCTGTCCCAGCCCAGCCTGGAATTCCCTTCCCTCCAAACTCCTTTGGGAAGCATCAGGCTGGGAAATGGAGACAATTCCAGGCCCAGAGAGAAAATTCCTCAGCCGGAATCAGAGAGGACCTGGATTCACTGCCAGCTCCTCCGGGGACAGCGGCGGGGACAAAGGGACATTGTCCGGGCCTTTCCAGCCCCAAATCCAGATTTTGTCCAAGTTTTTTTTTTTTGTCAGAGTTTTCCAGACCCCAACTGGATCTGCCCCAATATCCCGGATATCCCAGCATGGAACAGGGGCTGGAACTGTTCTGGTGGGATCAATTTTTACCGGATTTGAGCTTTTAAAATGCACATTTCTACCCAGAATTATCCCATGCCTCAGTTTCCCCCCTGCTGACTGCTCAAACTCTGCTTCTCCTTTGTTTCCTGCTCCCAGAATTCCAATTTTTTGGGCCCAGCTGGTGAAACTTCGGGGCTTTCACTGCTGTTTGTTGGGGTTTCTCCGAATCCCCCCTCCCCCTGCTGCTTTTTGGGGCTGCCCTGAGCAGCTTTTCCACCCAGAGCTCATTCCAGAGCCTTTCCTGCCTGGAGAGGCCACTCCAAGGGGCTGCCAAAGGAGCACTGGAGCCTTCAGCGCTCCATGAATCGCCCAATTCCCGTTTTCCAGGGAGAACGCGACGCTTTTCCCGCCTGGCACCTCCGCCCGCTCCTGGGAGCTGCTCCAGAGGGAAAATCCCAAATTCCTTCACCTCGTGATGCCTGATCCGAGCAGCCCTGGCCGTGCCAGCTGGATCACCCCATCCCCTGGCCCTGGGGGTCTCCAGGCTCAGCTCCTGGAGTGAAAAACAAGGAAAAACCGCGGATTTTTGGCCGATCAGCACCTTCCTGGTAGGGCTGGGAGTGCGGGGCCGCGATCTGCGCTGATCCAGGGATTGAATCACCCAGGAGCGCCCCAGCAGCATCAAGAGATGAATTAATTGCCGGCGAATCGTTAATGAGGCGTCGTGAGTCAGCGGCGGTTTGATCTCGGGCACGCGAGGAAGGAGCTGCTGCGGGAGGGTTTGGATTGAAGTCGTTGGGAAAGGGTTTGGATTGAAGTCGTTGGGAAAGGGTTTGGATTGAAGTCGTTCCAGCCCCGCCATCCCACTGGTGAGGACGGGCCGTGATTGCAAATGAGGCTCCCGGAGCATCCCAAAGCCCCTCAGGATTTCCAAAGGAAGCATCCCAAACTTTTTGGTTGGAATTCCCAGCTCCGTAGGATGCTCGGGATGGCGCTGTCGCTGACCCCAAGCCATCCCATGCCACCATTCCCACCTGGAGCTGCTCCAGCTCCTTTGGAATCCACACCAGCAAAGTCCAGCCCAGGCCTGGTGTGGCTGTGAGGGTTTCTGGGTGTGAATCCTACCTCAAATATTCCTAAAATGATCCCTTAAAATCCACTCCCAGCTGTGCCAAGGGGCTCCCAGCACTGCTCTGAGCCTCCCATGGGGTCAGGAATGTGAACCCCATGGAGGGGTTGGTGGCACTGGGGACACCTCTGCACATTGGTCCCCTCCCCATGGAGGGGTTGGTGGCACTGGGGACATCTCTGGGCATTGGTCCCCTCCCCATGGAGGGGTTGGTGGCACTGGGGACATCTCTGGGCATTGGTCCCCTCCCCATGAAGGGCTTGGTGGCACTGGGGACATCTCCAGCTACTGATCCCCCTTCCTACAGCAGGGTTGGTGGCACTGGGGACATCTCTGGGCATTGGTCCCCTCCCCATGGAGGGGTTGGTGGCACTGGGGGGACATTTCTGGGCACTGATCCCCCTTCCCACAGCAGGGTTGGTGGCACTGGGGACATCTCTGGGCATTGGTCCCCTCCCCATGAAGGGCTTGGTGGCACTGGGGGGACACGTCTGGGCACTGATCCCCCTTCCCACTGTGGGGTTGGTGGCATTGGGGACACCTCAGGGCACCTCTCCTTGTGTAGAGATGATGGCACTGGGGTCCCCTCACCCCGGAGCTGCCTCTCCAGGCAGGAAAGCCTCCGGAACGAGCAGAAAATCCAACATTTCCAGAGCTCTCCAACATTTCCAGAGCTCTCCAACATTTCCAGAGCTCTCCAACATTTCCAGAGCCCAAAGGCGGCGGGCGAGGGCGGGCGGCTCCTCTCAGCCGGGTAATGGCTCGTGGCTGACAAGGAGCCTCTGTTCTCCTCCTCGGAAAAGCTTTTAAGAGCCCCGGGAAGGACGGGCAATTACGGGAAGGTTGGCGCTCTCCGCGGGGCGTTGCGGATCGCTCGTGGATGTTTTGTCGAGCAGGGAAAAAAAAAAAAGATGGGATTTTGGAGAGAGGAAAAAGCGGCGCGGTCAGAGCCGGCCCTGGCGCTGCTCTTGGGGTTAATGGAGCTCCGTAATTAGCGCTGTCATTAGCGCTGCTCATCAGGGGAGGGGGAGGGGGCTCGTCCAAAAAAATCCTGGAGAGGTCCAAAGGGTAACGCTGGGGAAGAGGGGGAAGTGAGTGAAGGAATTTTGGGGTGGCTCAAAGGGCGAGCGCAGCCGGGACTGTGGCCTTTGTAAGGGATTGGTGGCACTGGGGACATCTCTGGGCATTGGTCCCCTCCCCACAGAGGGGTTGGTGGCACTGGGGACACCTCTGGGCACTCGTCTCCTCCTCCCTGGGGGGTTGGTGGCACTGGGGACACCTCTGGGCACTCGTCCCCTCCTCCCTGGGGGTTGGTGGCACTGGGGACACCTCTGGGCACTCGTCCCCTCCTCCCTGGGGGTTGGTGGCTCTGGGGACACCTCCAGGCATTGGTCACCCCCCTGTGCAGAGGTTGCAGGCTCTGGGGACACCTCTGGGCACTGGTCCCCTCCTCCCTGGGGGGTTGGTGGCTCTGGGGACACCTTTGGGCCCGTGGCCTTCTCCAAGGGTTGGTGGCTCTGGGGACACCTCTGGGCACTCGTCCCCTCCTCCCTGGGGGGTCGGTGGCTCTGGGGACACCTCTGGGCCCGTGGCCTTCTCCAAGTGTTGGTGGCACTGGGGACACCTCTGGGCACTCGTCCCCTCCTCCCTGGGGCTTGGTGGCACTGGGGACACCTCTGGGCACTGGTCCCCTCCCACAAAGGGGTTGGTGGCACTGGTCCCATCTTCTTGGAGGTGTTGGTGGCACTGGGGACACCTCTGGGCACTGGTCCCCTCCTCCCTGAGGGGGGTTGATGGCACTGGGGACACCTCCAGGCCTTGGTCCCCTCCCACACTTGGGATTGGCGGCACTGGGGACACCTCAGGCCATTGGTCCCCTCCCCATGGAGGAGTTGGTGGCCCTGGTCTCCTCTTCTTGGAGGGGTTGGTGGCACTGGGACACCTCCCAGGCCCCTCCCCATGGGGACAGCTGAAGTCTGGCAGAAATCCCAACCTCCCCCAAGCCTTTCCCGGGATTTTTCCCGGCTGGAAATGGATCAGGAGCAGCTCCCAGAGCCGGGAGCTCAGCAGCAATTTCAATTTTCCCCTTGCAATTCCCGCTGCTTGGAGGTGCCATCCTGATTTATTCCAGGGATTTCCAACCTGCTGAAGCCACTCCCAGGATCCCCAGAGAGCCAGAAATCCCAGGAAATTCCGGGATTCCAGAGGCTGGAAACCCCCAGCCCTTCCCCGTCCATCACCCGGCATTGGCGTCATTCCCGATTTCCTGCTGTGCCAGGGAAAGTGGGGAAAGTGGGATTGGGGGATTTTTCCCCCTCCTCCCACGCTGTGGTTTTCCGCACGGCTGGGAATTGTGGCTGTTTCCATGTGTTTTCACTGGAATCCTAATTCTGGGAAAAAAAAACCCTTTCCATATGGAGCTGATTTAATTCCTTTCCCTTGGCTCTGCTTTCCCTTCAATCTGCCACCGCTTTCCCTTTTCCAGGGGCAAAATTCCCTGTGAATCCCTGAGATTCCTCCCGGAGAGGAAAACTGGGAGCAAAGCAAGATTCCCAGAGCCTGGATGAGGCTTTTTTTTTTGGATCAAACCACTCGCCATCCCCTATTTATTCCATGTGCAAGCTGTTTTTCCAGGGAATTTCTTGCGTCACCGGCATCCCAGCAGGGCTCCATCCACCTCCTGTCGCTCGCCCTTCGCTTGGAAAAGGTGATGGATGCTGTTCCTGCTGCCAGCCCCTTCCCACACGGATCCTGTCGCTTCCCAGGAGCCGGAAAAATCCACAATAATTCCCTGCGTCACCTTCGCCGGGCTGCCAAGGCCCAGGGGGGGAAAAAAAGCTGTGGAAAAATCTGGATTTTATAAAATCCTAAAGGTCAGGGCAGCTGTCAGGAAATCAATGGTGTGATGATTCCATAAATCAGCTGAAAAAACAGGGATAGGGCAGAGGGAAACCGGGAGCAGCAGCAGCTTGTGGGGCCAGGGGGAAAAAGAAAAAAAAAAAAATCCTGGGATTTTGTGTTGGAGGACAAATTCCAGGAAAAGAATCGGATCCAGATGGCCAGGGCTGGATGTTGGGGATGGGGAATTTGTCCTTCTGGAGGCAGATCCAGCTGGAACGTGGGAATTCTGTGTTTGTCCCTGATTGTTTCCATGAGCTGGGGATTATTTTTCCCACCAGGAGAAGGTGGATGCTCGGCTGTGCTCTTTTCCAGGCGGGATCAGCCCTGCACCCTCCTCACCCCATGGATCTCTGCTGGGTGGGTAATGAATTCCTGCTGGGCTCTGGAATTCCCGCTCCGAAGAGGAATTGCAGGAGCAGGGCGGCTCCAAGCCCCAGGAATTCCTGAGAAAGGTGCAGTTTTCCAGCAGGAAATTTTCCAGCTCCTGCCTCTTCCATCAGTGCCAGGATTTGGTGGAAGATCCATCCAAATTTGCTGGAATTCTGTGGCAGATCCATCCGAATTTATGGGGATTCAGTGACAGATCCATCCAAATTTCCTGGGATTCCACAGGAGAGCCATCCAAATTTATGGGGATTCAGTGCTGGATCCATCCAAATTTGCTGGGATTCTGTGGCAGATCCATCCAAATTTACCAGGATTCAGTGACAGATCCATCCAAATTCACTGGGATTTGGTGGCAGATCCATCCAAATTCCTTGGGATTCCATGGTGGATCCATCCAAATTCTTTGGGATTCAGTGGAAGATCCATCCAAATCAGGCAGCCCAGTCTCTCCAGGAGAATTCCCGGATCCTGTGGAGCCATTCCCAGGAACCCACATGTGTTGTTCCCCTCCTGCTTTTCCTCGCTGTCCCGGACTCCCCATGGGATTGGGATTCCCACTGGGATTGGGATTCCCACTGGGATTGGGATTCCCACTGGGATTGGGATTCTTCGCTTCTCACCTGTGTGTGTCCCAAAATTTGGAGGATGCTGGATTTTGGCCTCAGGATTCCTACAGATCCCTGGGAGCCCCTTGGAGCTGCATCCCACAGGCTCCAATCTCTGCTCCCCACCTCCCAAGAGATCCCATTGGAATCACCGTGGTCCTCGTGGGATTTTTCCCTGTTTAACGAGCAGGGAATGGTGGCAGGATCTGGCTCTGGAGATGGGACAACCAGAGGGATGAGGGGCCAGCAGAGCTTTTCCAATCTTTTTTTTTTCCCCTAAAAATCTGGATCTGATGATCCCGGTTTGCTGGTTCTCATTCTCCCTCCTGCTCATTAATTAATTAATTATCAGTCCTGTTCCACATCCTAATCCCTCGCTAATCCCTGGATGGCGTTGCTGCCAGGATCCCAGAGGCGACGTTGATTTCCCAGCCCTGAGGAACTTCCCACGAAAAAACAGGAAAAATTTGGAGAGGAGGATCCCAAGCTGTGGCTGCTCCATCCCGGGAAGTCTCCAAGGCTCCAGAGGTTTCCCTCGGGTTCTTCTGAGCTTGGATTCATCCCATCAGAGCCGCCGGTGAAATCCTGGAGCAGCCATGGATTTGTCCGAGCTTTTTTTCCCATGGATTTGCAAGCTCATTACACGGCCAGGCCTGACGGCATTCCAGGGAGGAGCAGAGCGGGATAATCCCACCACAATCCCCAAAATCCAGCCTGGAGCTCCACAGAGCTGTGTCCTGGGGGAGCTCCAGGCAGGGGGATGTTCCCACATCCCACATTCCAGATCCCACATTCCCAAACTCCAAACCCCATGTCCCACATCCCAAATCCCACATTCCAAACCCCACACTCCAAACCTCATATCTCACATTCCAAACCCCAAACCCCACATCTCAAACCCCACATCCCAAACCCCAAATCCCAAACCCCACATTCCAAACCCCACATCCCACATTCCCAATCCCACACTCCAAACCCCACATCCCACATTCCAAACCCCACATCCCACATTCCACATCCAAATCCCACATCCCAGCCCCGCATCCCACATTCCAAAAACACCTCAGAAAGAAGAGTTCCCCCACAGCCATTAATTTGTCATTCTGATCCCTAAAAATGCTCCAGAATACCAGGATTCCCAGGATTCCCAGGATTCCAGGATTCCCAGGATTCCAGGACTCCCAGAATTCCAGAATTTCCAGGATTTAAGGAGCAAGAAGCAGGATCCTGGATAACCAAGGACACAGCCAGGGGGGGATCCTGGGGAAACACAGCGGATCCTGATTCCCTCTGCTGATTCCAAGGATTCCTGATCCTTGGAAGTGTCCAAGGCTGGGTTGGAGATCCTGGGATGGGGAAGGTGTCCCATTCCTGGGATGGGCTCTAAGATCCCTTCCCATTCCATGATTCCACAATTCCCAAACAGGCTCCAGCAAAGAGCTGCTGATGGAAACCCCCCCCGACCCCGCTCCGATGCTCCCAGGGCTGTGAGATCCATAAAAACCAGGCCCAGGAAATCAATAATTCCAAGGAGCTCCTGGGAGGCAGCAGTGCTTGGAGAGCTGAGGGCACATTCCACATGGCAGGATCCTGAGGGCTGTGGGAAGGGGTTTGGGAATTCTTTAATTAAGGTGATTTATGTTCCTTCTCTTGATTGAATCCCTGGAGCCTCGGGAATCCGTCAGAGGGAACAGGCGGCATCGATTCCATGTCCAGCCTGGAATCCAGGTGGGTGTGGGGTGGTAATGAGGAAAAATCCTGCTGGAAAAGCAGCTGGAATGTGCCTGGATGGGCAAAACTGGGAATGAGAGTCAGGGATCCAACAGAGGCTGGTTGGGCCATCCCTGATCCATCAGGGCAGTCTGGGCGGATCCAGAGGATCCAAAAGGAGTCAAAATCAGGGATGGACAAACACCTAAGGAGCCAAAAACTGGGATTTGCTTAAAATCAGGGAATCAAAGCCAAGGCAGGTCCTTGGGAGCTGAGGAAATGAGGGATTTGTAGCTTAGGATGAGGAGAGGAGCTCTGGAAGTCCGGGATCACAGCCCCATTCCCACATCCTGCTGGAGCTCTTCCCTTCCCCAGGCTCCAGCCCCGTTCCAAAGCTCCCAGCTGGCTTTTCCCCCTTAATTTCAGGGATTTGGGTGAGTTCCTCCTCCCTCTTGATCCCAATGAAAGCAAAAGGAAAGCGGAATTTGGAGAGGGAGGATGGAATGAGGCAATTATTCCCTAATTGTGCCAGGAGTGGTGTCCAAGGGGAACCAATAAAGGGATTTAATTGGATTTGGGAAGGGAAGGACTGCAGAACACCCAGAACTCATCCCTTGGGATGTGCTGGAGCTCGGAGTGTCCCAGCAGGAAAATTTGGGATTGAATCCATCAATTTGGGGAGCTCGGAGGGAATTCCCTGGGAATGCACCGCTGACTTTTCCACAAGGATCCTCCTGGGATGCAGAAGAGCCTTTGGAGCAGCCTGGAGCTCTTTTCCATGCAGGAATGGTGGCACCTGGATCCAGGGATCACTGGAAATGCTCTGATCATGGAAGGGGAAACTGAGGCAGGTGTGGATCATGGGAATATCCAGGTCTGGAAAATGTGGGAATGAGACAGGAATCTGCCCCACCCCCACCCCAGGCAGCTGTGGAGAGCAGTTTGGTCCTGGATTTGGAAATTCTGGGAAGTTCTGAGGAAGAGGATGGGAAATAGGGAGAGAAGCATTCCCAGAACATCCCAGGTCATGCCAGGAACCTCCCTATTCCCACTGCTCCTCATGGAATAACCAATTCCCAGGAATGGGGAATAACCATGATTTTCCAGGACTCAGGAATTCCCACTCAGGGATTTTCCCTCTCTCATGGATCCCACCTGGACCCTGCCTGGATTTTCCTCCACTTCCATCCCCTCTTTGCCACCTCCACACTTGGATCCAGCATCCCCTGGAAAAGCGGGAATTGCTCCTATCCCACCCCCAGCTCTTGGAGCAAGGAGTAAATCCAAGCCTTGGATCATGACTTTTATGGATTTTCATCTTTCCAGTTAATTCCCAACTCGGAGCATGGAGAGATGGAGACTCCAGAGGTGGAGATTCCTTCCCATCCCAGGTTTTAAGGGGCAGGAAATCCGAGCAGGAAGCGGCTGCATTATTTAAAAATGTGCTGCTGAATAATTTATCCCAGGAGTCTGTGCACGTTGGACAATATTCCATTACAATATTCCATTAAAAAAAGAAATCAATTACAATTTATGGAAAGGGAAAAAAAAAAATCATCCTACATTCCCTGGCTCGTGGAAAAACGCTGCGGAGGCAAAGATCCCGAGGATTTTTGGGATCAGGGATGGTTTTTCCCCCCCTAAAACTCCTCCTTTTCCACCCAACCCTGTCCCAGGGGGAGATCCCAAAGTTTTCTGGGATGGTTTTCCCCCCCTAAACCAGCTCCTTTTCCCTATAAACGCAGAGCAAAGCAGAAATTCCCGGGAAGAAGCGGCGGGAGCAGCTGGCAGCTCTGGGAATGTGTTCCCAATAATCACACGTGTTTATTCAATGGACAAGAATTCCGTGTTTATTTAATGGACAAGAATTCCCTGTTTATTTAATGAACAATAATTCCATGTTTAATAATGGACAAGAATTCCCTGTTTATTTAATGGACAATAATTCCATGTTTATTAATGGACAATAATTCCGTGTTTATTTAATGGACAAGAATTCCCTGTTTATTTAATGGATGAGAATTCCATGTTTATTTAATGGACAAGAATTCAAGATTTATTTAATGGACAAGAATTCTGTGTTATTTAATAGACAAGAATTCCATGTTTATTTAATGAACAATAATTCCGTGTTTATTTAATGAACAATAATTCCCTGTTTATTTAATGAACAATAATTCCCTGTTTATTTAATAGACAATAATTCCCTGTTTATTTAATGAACAATAATTCCGTGTTTATTTAATGGACAATAATTCTGTGTTTATTTAATGGATAAGAATTCCATGTTTATTTAATAGACAAGAATTCCGTGTTTATTAATGGACAATAATTCCGTGTTTATTTAATGGATGAGAATTCCATGTTTATTTAATGGACAAGAATTCCATGTTTGTTAATGGACAATAATTCCATGTTTATTATTGGACAAGAATTCCGTGTTTATTTAATGGACGAGAATTCCATATTTATTTAATGGACGAGAATTCCCTGTTTATTTAATGGACAATAATTCCGTGTTTATTTAATGGATAAGAATTCCGTGCTGAGCGCCAGCGGAATGCGGAGCTCATTAAAAATGGCTTTGGAATCCTCCTCCCGGGAGGAGATTTTGGGTCATCCAAGGATTTTTTATATTCACATTCCTTTTTCCTGCTTCTCTTCCCTCTGGGCGGCCCTGCTGCTGGTTTTATTTTTCCCTGGAATTCTGGGGCAGGTTCCAGCTGGATGTCCACGGGAAGTGGGCACTGGAAGGGGTTTGGGTTTCATTCCTGGCTCTCTTCCCTATTGGATAATTTGTGCCCTGACCCCGCCTACCTTCCCCCATTTCCATACCCTGGCCCCGCCCCTTCTCCTGCTCTTCATCCCTGGTTCCTTTCAGCTCCTGCCTGCTCCTGATTCCCTCCTCACCCTCACCTCTCCTGGACCTTTGGATTTTCCCTTCAGAAACCCTGCTGGATCTGCTGTGCCAAGGGTGGAGAATGGGAATGGGCACCTGACCAGGGGCTTGGCACCAATTCCCCTCCAACCTGGAATGGGAATGGGACAGGGGCTCCTCCCAGCTGGAACAATTCCCATTTTGGGAATCATGGAGAGGAGGGATGAGGGATGAGGAGGAATCCTGGGATGGGACAGCGAGGTCCTCCCACTGGAATTCCAATGGAATTGGCTCCACTGCTCCCTTCCCACCAGTCCTTCCCATGGGAATGGGGCTTGGGATCATCCCACTCCCGTTTCCTCGGAGCAGCCTCTTCATCCCAGTGGATCTGATCCCTCCTGATGCTCCCTAATGGCTCCAGTGGCTTTTTCCCTCTTTTTTTTTTTGTTCCTGTCTCCTCTTGTTTGGATCAGGCGTTGGTTGCATTATCCCGCTGGTTTTTTATTTTTCCTCAGGGATTTTCGTGGCGTTTTGGGATTAAAACCAGAGGAACCGTGGTTTCCTGGATTTAATTTCTTTCCCAAGAAATCCAAGCAGTTCCAAATTAAAAATTTAGGGGAAGGTTGACCCAAGATCTTGATGGATCCAGGTTTATCCCAATAAAAATCAGCCCCTCCTTTGCTGCTTCCTGCCCTCTAAAGAATCCAGGAGGGGAAAAATAAAATCCCATTTTTTCTCCTTTTCTCTCCACTCCAGGGAGAAAAAAAGGAACAAAAAACCCGTCCAGGCTTCCTTTATCCAAACACTTTCCAAGTTAATTTCCAAAAGCTCGGAGCACTCGATAGTTTTAATTAAGCTGCTGCCTGGGGAAATCTAATTTGTGCAGCCAAAGCCTCTCGCTTTCCTTGGATAGGGATCTCACTCCTGGGAATGCTGATGGTTCCGGCAGCAGTGACTCCAGGGATTTGCTTTTATTCCATTTTATTCCATTTTATTCCATTTGATTCAATTTGATTCCATTTTGTTTTATATTTTATATTTTATTTCACCACGGAAATCCCGTGTTTCCTGGTTATTTCAGCCTAACTGGGTTGTGCTGCTGGAAAGGGGAATCCAGATTTTTCCAGGGATCATCTGGAGTCCATGTGGGAACAGCTCAT
The DNA here is from genome assembly GCF_022539315.1 of Serinus canaria. Lineage (NCBI taxonomy): Eukaryota > Metazoa > Chordata > Aves > Passeriformes > Fringillidae > Serinus > Serinus canaria. The sequence continues at coordinate 2,872,244 of NC_066335.1, read as the reverse complement.
TCCCCCAAACTTCAAATCAATTCCTCCTAAATTTGATTTTCCCCCTCAGCAACCACCCAGGTTTAATTCCTGATGGGAGCATGAAAACCACTCCAGGATCACTGGGAATACTGATGGGGTTGGGATTGGGGTTTTTCCTTCCTGATGGGATTTGCTGATTCACTGGAATTAATTCAAGTGATCCAGGAGAAGGGAAAATCCTGGATTTGGGCAGCAATCCCACGAAAAATTCCAGCTCAGCTCCTTCCTGGGACTCGTCCTGCTGCAGTTCCAGCTTTTCCAGAGGCTGCCAAGGAAAGGGGCATTTCTGGGAATATTTTTAGCCCTGGCACCTGCCCGTGGAGGGGAAGGTGGGATTTGCCAGCTGACTCCGGGTGGGATTCGGGAGCAGATGGAGCTCCCTGGCTGCTGGCAGGAGCAGCTTGAACTGAAATTTTGGGAGCCTTTTGGGTGCTTTTCCAGGCGGATTTCTCCTTCCTTTTCATGGAAGGGTTGGATTCCGTTCGTTTTCCCAGCCAGGATCCTCGGGGCAGAGCCACAGGAATGGGAATCGTGATCTGGGAAAATTCCTCTCCTTGTTCACCCATTCCAAGTCCACTTCCTTGGTCCTTTTCCCATCCAAGGAAAATGCAGGAAAATGAGGTTTGGAGTCTCCTGCTGGGATTGGTTGGAGCTTTAGGATCCCCCTTTGCATGGAGTTTTTTTGGGGAGGAAAAGAGGAGGTCTGGGAGTCCCTAACATCAAATTTTTGAGCCTGAAATAAGTTGAAAAATCCTCAAAAACAGATCCTGGAGCAGGGCTGAGTATTCCTGCAAATTATCCGCAGGCAGGGAGAGCCGGAGACACCCTCAGGAGTGATTCCTCTTCCCGGAACATATCCAGTCCATAAATATTCCCCAAAAAAAGCAGAACAAAGCCTGATGGATAAAAGATTGGCTGGAGGATGCGTTATGGCACTCACAGCAATCCCGTCCGGGGGAATTTATGGCACCGATAAATTCCCTGCCAAAGGAGGTTGGAGGAGCTCAATCCAGCTCGGATCCCTGGCAAATTCCCAATGTTCTGGTTTGCCCGTTTAAAGGGGAATTGGGATCGAGTCTTTGGGGGATTTGGAATAAAAAAAAATCCAAACAAGCCCTAAAAAGCCTCGCTGAAAAGCCCGGTGGTGCCGTTTGTTCCAGGGTTATTCCGCTGGGATCCTTCCCGTTCCCACAGCGGGGATGGGAGTTCGGAGTGTGGGAAGATGTTGGGAAGGAGGGAATGGGGCGGTGACAGTGACAATTCCTGGTTTTAGGGTGACAGAATTCCCCTGGGAGCAGCTTTTCCACTCCCACCCTGGTGCCCCTGTGGGTTTTGGGTGGGATCATGGAGAAGCCGCTGCATCCAGGTGGGATCTGCCTGTCCTTGGGATCAGAGCATTTCCCATGGCATCGCCTCAGGGATTCAGGGATCCCACGCCCGTTCTGCAGCTGATTTTGGGATTTTCCAGAAGGTTTGGGACAGGGATGGGAATGGGAACAGGAATGGGACAGGGATGGGAATGGGAATGGGAATGGGAACGGGAATGGGAATGGGAATGGGAACAGAAATGGGAATGGGAATGGGCATGGGACTGGTGATGGGGATGGGGATGGGGCTGGGGATGGTGCTGGGGATGGGGCTGGGGATGGGGTATGGCGGATGGGGCAACGGGAATGGGAACAGGAACGGGGATGGGAACGGGAACAGGAATGGGAATGGGAATGGGAATGGGAATGGGAATGGGAATGGGAATGGGAATGGGAATAGGAATGGGAATGGGAATGGGAATGGGAATGGGAATGGGAATGGGAATGGGAATGGGGGTAGGAATGGGATAGGGGCTCTTCCAAGCTGGAACAATTCCCATTTTATGAGCAAGGAAAGGTGAATCATGGAGAGGAGGGATGAGGGATGAGGAGGAATCCTGGGATGGGACAGCGAGGTCCTCCCACTGGAATTCCAATGGAATTGGCTCCACTGCTCCCTTTTCCACCAGTCCTGGACGCCCCATTCCCGCCTCTCTCCTGGTCCTTTCCAGGATTCATCCCAGTGGGAAAGGGATGTGGGAATTGCCATTGTGGGATGCTCCAGGGGGATGGAGCCGGGCAGGGAGGGTGGCACGGCCAGCACAGCTCCCAGTGGTCATCAGGATGCTCCAAGGGTGACATTCCAGGGATAATGGACAAAAGGAAGGGATGAGGGCTGGGAATTCCAACTGCTGGATGAGCTGGAGCTCCCCCACTCATGGATTCGGAGCTGACGGAAGCAGCGAGCCTGGAGAGGGTTAAAGGAGCAGCTGGAACACCAGGGAGCTCAAAACTATGGAAAAGAAATGGGATTTATTCCCAAACCCCACATATTCTGCAGCAATTCCAGCCCAGAGCCTGCGCTGAACTTCCCGGTTCTTTATGGAGGTGACATTTGCATGGAAATGGGATTGGAGAGCGCTTCCAGGGGAGCGCATTCCCAGCTGTTCCTGCTGCTGGATGACCTGGAGGGATCATCTGGGATGAGCTGCAGCTGTGGGAGGTGGGATGGGATGATCCCTGCTCCTTCCCATCCCTGCCATCCCTCCCTTCCCAAAGCCCCTGGAAAACTCCCGAACCCTGAGCTGATCCTCTTCCCTGCATTCCAGCATCAAAATTTGATTTGATTCCGTGTTTTCCCCTCATTCTTTCCCTCAATTTCTGCTCCAAAACAACCCTGGCCAAGTGCTGCTCTGCTGCAGCTTCTTCCTTCCCTTCTCTCCTCATTCCCAGCCCCATTTTTCCCCCTTTTCTCTCATTCCTGCATTTTCAGCCTCCTCACACGGAAGCTTCTTCATTCCCAGCTTTATTCCGAGGAAATTTGGCCTCGGCCCCGTTCGTGCTGAGCCATTTTTAAATCACATCCTCTCATTATTTACACTTTAGAGCCCGCTGTGTTTTTCCGTGTCCTCTTCCCATCGATTTTTGGGGAGGCAGGAAAGGAGCTCAGCTATTCCCCACAAACCAATATTTTTTATCCGCAGCAGGTTTGGTTTGGATTTTTTCTCTTTTTTTTTTTTTTTTTTTTCTGTTTGGTTTTTGGGGTTTTTTTTTTAATTTTTTTTTGTGTGTTTGACATTTTTAGAAAATCAATTCCTGGTGGTTGGGTTTGTTCAGACTCCGGGGCCGGAAGGAGCTGACACAAAGCCGATGTTTATTCCAGGAGAATCCATCCAAACCCTTATCCCGGATTTATCTCCGGCCCAAACATTCCCAAACTCTCCTGGCTGGGTTTTGGATGCCTGAGAGGTTGGGAAGTGCTGCTGTTACTTAAGGAAAAAAGGGAGTAAAACCAGAAGTTTTTTTAGGGCTAAAAAGTAGAAATTAAAACAACAATGAAAATGAAATTAGAATTCTCCTTCCAGCCCTTCCCGCGGGCAAAATGGCACCAACAAACCAAAACTGTGGCTGGAGAATCCTTTTTTGGGAATTCCAGAGGGAGAGGAGGGGTTGGAGCAGGAGCCTGGATTGTTCTGGTACTAGGGGGTTGCATTTCCTGTGGATTTATCCCGAATTTTCCAACTTTTATTGCCACCATTTTCTCCCTCCCACAGGTGATGTCCCCATTCCTGTCCACAAACTCATTCCCTGTCCAGTCTGGAGTGACAAAGATGAAAAAAAGATGGAATAAAGCCAAATAACCCAAAAAACGGAGGCCACAACCCCACGGAGCTCGGGGTGCTCTTCCCGAGCCTTTCCCAAGGATTTAGGAGCTGTTGGAGGATCCAGGCAGGGCAGGGACATCAGTGGGGACATGGCGGGGACAAAGGACAGCCGGTGCTAAATAAAGTTCCCATTATCCCTGGGCAGGAGGAGGGAGGGAGGGAAGGAGATCGACCAGGCCGTAAATTTTCAGAATTGCCCCCAAAAAGCTTCTCCAGGGAGAAAATCCGAGGGAGTGGCCGGGCTGGCTGCAGATAATGGATTCCTCATTAATTAATAATGCGCTGTGATGGAGGCTTTTATTGATCCTTCGATACAAAGCCGACCCCCCTCCATGAATAAAACATGGATGAAAAATGGGATCGGAGCGCGGAACGGGCTGAGTTACGGCCGGCGATCCCGAAATGGCCGGGATGGATTGCAGGGCTGCAGGATTTGCTAATGGATGGCAGCCCCTGATCCCCTGGGATCCCGCAGCGCCAGCCTGGGTGTCCCCAAGGCCTGGGGACAGCGGGGTGGGCACAGCATGGCTCGGCCCATGGAAAGGATTGGAAGGGTCCTTAATAACCGGGATCATGTGGGAATGCCCTTCCCAGCTCGTTTGTGGCCTGGCAGCCACCCAAGCGCCACCATTGTCCCTTTAGGGGATCCTTAGGGATGCTCTGGAGGTGCTGGTTGGGATCCATCCATCCCTGTCATTCTGCTGGTTTCCATCCATCCATCCATCCATCCATCCATCCATCCATCCATCCATCCATCCATCCATCATCCATCCATCCATCCATCCATCCATCCATCCATCCATCCATCCATCCATCCATCCATCCATCCATCCATCCATCCATCCATCCATCCATCCATCCATCCATCCATCCATCCATCCATCCATCCATCCCTCCATCCATCCATCCATCCATCCCCCATCCATCCATCCATCCATCCATCCATCCATCCATCCATCCAGCCATCCATCCACCATCCATCCATCACCACTCCACCCGCCCTCCAGCCATCCAGCCATCCATCCATCCATCCATCCATCCAGCCTCCCATCCATCCCCCATCCATCCATCCCCCATCCATCCATCCATCCATCCATCCATCCATCCATCCGTCCATCCCGCCATCCCTCCATCCCTCCATCCATCCCTCCATCCATCCATCCCTCCATCCATGGATCCATCCATCCATCCATCCATCCATCCCTCCCTCCATCCCTCCCTCCCTCCATCCATCCCTCCATCCATCCATCCATCCATCCATCCATCCATCCATCCATCCATCCATCCATCCATCCATCCATCCATCCATCCATCCATCCATCCATCCATCCCACCATCCATTGTTCCCTCTCCTACTCTTTTGACACCTCATGGAAAGTTCATCCTCAGCCACCCCACAGCTCTGGTTCATGGCAGAGCCATAAAGGGACCAAATCCTTGGATTGCTCTTCCCATGCTCCAAACTTGGCCTGTTTTGGAGAAAATGGGATCCAGGGGCAGGATGGGATCCAGCAGTGGGATGGGATCCAAGAGAAAAGTGGGATCCAGCAGCAGGATGGGATCCAGGAGGAGGAAGAGATCCAGGAGCAGGGTGTGAATGTTGAAATTCTGGGTGAAATTCCACAAAAAGAAAGGATTGAAATAAAACTCTTTGTTTTGCTGCTCACTCCTCCCCCGCTCCAGTTCCTTCCTCCGCTTCCCAATTATTTCCGGAGATTAATTTGGGAGACAAGGTGAGGGAAGAGAGGAGGTGGGAGCATTCATTTGCTGGCGGAATGAAACTCTGGGATAAATATTTGGAGATGGGAAGGGAACGGGGGCGATGAGGGAGCCACGAAAACTCCCTGGGATTAAAACTGCTCATGGTGCAATCCCAGGAAAAGGTGGGAAAAACGGGATACTGGGAAAAGGGGAAACAGTGGGATGCAGAGGGGAGGGGGAAATGATGGAATACCGGGAAAAGGGATTCTGGGATTCTCCACAGCCCTGGAAGCTCAGAGCCCTCCCTTCCTCCAGCGGGATCCAGGCGGTTGTTGGAGTTAATTAAATGTCGGGGAGCATTAGGAGCTACAAGAGCGGCGGCTCCGGAGCTGCCAAAAACTCTGGAAACGACAGGGAATGACAGGGAACGACATTTATTTGTTTGATGTGGCTTTGATGGGGTTTTTTTTGGGAATGTGGGGCAGCTCTGCCTCACCAGCTCAGCCTGAAATCCCAAATGATTTCCTTTGTCACCAAGGTCACCCCCAATTCCAGGGGTTTTCCTGGGATGGGTCAAACCTGAGCTGTGCCGGTATCGATCGGGATTCGGAGCCTTTATTCCCAGACAAGGACAACGATGGGAGCAATGGAGCGGAAAACGTCATTGAACTCCTTTTCCGGAATAAAATCCCGGTGTTTTCAGGAATGTTTGGCTCTCCTGGGATCCTCGTGCTGGGTGAACATTCCTGGGAACCTACAGCAGAATTTTTAGCTGCATTCCCATGGGAAGTGTGGAGGATTGGGAAGGGTCAGTCCTGGCTGGTTTGGGTGGATCATGGAATTTTGGGGTTGGAAAAGCCTCCAGGGCCATGAGGTCCCAGCTGTGCCCAATCCTTGTGCCACATCTGGGCATTCCCTGGCCAAGCCTCTGGAAGAGGGATTGGGAACGGCCTTGGGGAGGGGAACATCCCTGCAGCACCAGGGGCAAGATCCCAACCCTGGGATCCACATCCCAAGCCCAAATCCAGGGATTTATGAACAGGAACCGCACCCACAAATCCTCTCCAAGAGCCAGGAACGGCTCCATCCGAAGGTTCCTTTGGGGTTCCTTTCCTTTCATTTCTCTGGGATCTCTGGATCTGCTCGGGATGCTGAGCACGGCCCGGCTGCCGTGAAGAGATGGCTCAGCCCCAGCCCCGGCAGCTGCTAATCCCGACTGTTAATGAGGAGATTTGGGATGGGAATTCCGGCACCCAGGAGGCTCCGCTCAGCCCCAGCAGCTCCCGCATTTTCCGTCCCCCAGAGCCACCCAAACCCTGCCTGCCACAATCCCTGTCACAATTCCAGCCACAATTCCCAGCCACACTTCCCTGCCACAATTCCAGCCACAATTCCCAGCCACACTTCCCTGCCACAATTCCAGCCACAATTCCCTGCCACAATTCCCTCTCACAATTCCTGCCACAATTCCCTCTCACAATTCCAGCCACAATTCCCTGTCACAGTTCCCTGTCACAGTTCCCTGCCACAATTCCTGCCACAATTCCAGTCACAATTCCCTGTCACCATTCCCTGTCACAATTCCCTGTCACAATTCCCTGTCACCATTCCCTGTCACAATTCCAGCCACAATTCCCTGTCACAATTCCCTGTCACAATTCCCTGTCACAATTCCCTGCCACAATTCCTGCCACAATTCCCAGTCACAATCCCCCACAATTAACAGCCCAAATCCAAATTTTAAATACCAAAATCCCTGCCAAAATTCCCGCTTGGAGCGCCACAATTAAAAGCCAGCATCGAGAGGTTTTCTCCCATATTTCCCTTTCCCAGCAGACACTCCAGGGATCTTTGAGTCACCCCTCAATCCCTGGAATCTGTGGCCCCAAATTCCTCCATCCCAGCGTTGTTTTTAGGGTTTTATGGAAACTTTGGGCACTTTGGGCACATCTGAGCCTTTTCTAAACTCTGGAAAATTCAATTCCATGCACCCAGGGTGGTTTCCCCTCCTTCCCTCCCTCCCTCCCTCCCTCCCTCCCATCCCATGATTTGCATTCTGCTCGGGATTCACATCCCGGCAAACGGAGCAGCCTCGTGCTCCTCATAAATTCATGAGCGCCAATTCCTGGGGGGAACGGCAGCAACACCAGCCTGGAAAACTCCTGGAGCAAAAAATAGCTCATCCCATCCCATCCCTTCCCTTCCCTTCCCTTCCCTTCCCTTCCCTTCCCTTCCCTTCCCTTCCCTTCCCTTCCCTTCCCTTCCCTTCCCTTCCCTTCCCTTCCCCTCCCTTCCCTTCCCTTCCCTTCCCTTCTCCCTTCCCTTCCCTTCTCCTTCCCTTCCCTTCCCTTCCCTTCCCTTTCCCTTCCCTTCCCTTCCCTTCCCTTCCCTTCCCTTCCCTTCCCTTCCCTTCCCTTCCCTTCCCGTTCCCTTCCCTTCCCCTTCCCTTCCCTTCCCTTCCCTTCCCTTCCCTTCTCCTTCCCTTCCCTTCCCTTCCCTTCCCTTCCCTTCCCTTCCCTTCCCTTCCCTTCCCCTTCCCTTCCCTTCCCTTCCCTTCCCTTCCCTTCCCTTCCCTTCCCTTCCCTTCCCTTCCCTTCCCTTCCCTTCCCTTCCCTTCCCCACTTCCAGGGATCCAGGGCTCCTCTGGGAATTCCATCCCAGCCCCTCTCGGCCCCCAGAGCTCCTGAGGGGACACAGGGAATGCTCGAGGTGGGACATGAGGTGGCAATCCAGGAAAAGGGCAGGGATGGAAGGAGGGACACTCAGGGGTGCTCCTTAAGGAGCCTGGGATCATTTTCCTGCCCAGGGACCATTTCCCTCTCCAGGGACCATTTCCCTCTCCAGGGATGATTTCCCTCTCCAGGGATAATTTCCCTATCCAGGGATAATTTCCCTATCCAGGGATGATTTCCCTCTCCAGGGATGATTTCCCTATCCAGAGATAATTTTCCTGCCCAGGGATAATTTTCCTGCCCATCCAGGATTCAGTGGGAGCCTTGCCCTGGGAATGTCCCCTGAGATTTTCCTTGTTCTGCATGCCAGGAATGCCAGGCAGCTCCTCTGGCATGGGCAGGACCAACATTCCCAAGTTGGAATTGCAAAACATTCCAGCACCAGCCTGGAAAACCCCATCCCACAGCTCCAGATCAAACTCCAAGGAAAATAAATTAAAAAACCTCAAAGCAGGGCTTATCCAAGGGTTTATTCCAAGGTTTCTTTTGGGATTTCTCGTCTCTTGCCCCTCCCTGGCCTCTCTCACCTCTGGCATTCCCAGGGAGAGCTCAGCTTCCCAAAAAACCCGGCCTGAATCCTTCCATCCCTGCCCTGGCGTTTGTTTCCTTATCAGGGAGAGATCCACAGAGGGAAGGAATTTATTGTGGGAATGATTGGATAAGGCAGAGCCAGGTGGCTCCATGACCTTAAAATCCACCTGTGAGCAGGGAAAGGGGAAAAAAAAAAGACTTTTGGGAAGACTTTGCTGGAATTTATTTATTTTTTACCATTTCTAGGCTGCTTTGACTCTGCCCTCAGATCCCCTCTGGAACATTTTCCTCCCAGAAAATGCTCCAGCCAGGGCTGGTCCCAACAGGAATTCGGGATCAAGGAGCTCCCTCAGGGAAGTTCAATGCCAAGCAGCTGGAAAAATGTGGAATATCCTGGTGGGATGCAGGGAGAGCCCCCAGGATGCTCCCGGGCCTTGGCACATCCCGTGAGCAGCCAGGATAAGCAGCTCTCTGTGCCAGGGTTTGTTTATCCCAATTTTTCCTCGATTTTTCCCGGTTTCTGAGCCACCCCCCCCCTCTCCTGCTGGATCTCCCACCTCAGCGCCGGCGGTCAAAAAGGACGGGATGCGTTTCCATGGCAACAATTCCCTTCCAAAATCAAGGCTGCGCTCCCGGCCCCGCTCCCGGCGGCCCCGTCCCCATCCCGGCCAGGGCTGAGCCCAATCCCGGCCGGCCGATCCCAGCTGGATCCTCCTGGGCCATTCCCGATTCCCGGGCCCCTTCCCGCTGCTCCTGCCCCGGCCACCCTGCCCCAGGGCCTGGTGCCCGCTGGCTGTCCCCTGGCTGTCCCTTGATCTCCCTGGGTGTCCCCTGGGTGTCCCCTGGCTGTCCCCTGGCTGTCCCTTGCATGTCCCTTGATCCCCCTGTTCCCCCTGGGTGTCCCTTGGGTATGCCCTTGGTGTCCCCTGGGTGTCCCTTGATCCCCCTGTTCCCCCTGGGTGTCCCCTGGGTGTCCCCTGGGTGTCCCCTGGCTGTCCCCTGGCTGTCCCTTGATCCCCCTGTTCCCCCTGGCTGTCCCCTGGGTATGCCCTTGATCCCCCCCAGGTGTCCCCTGAGTGTCCCTTGATCCCCCTGTTCCCCCTGGGTGTCCCTTGATCCCCCTGTTCTCCCTGGCTGTCCCCTGGGTATGCCCTTGATCCCCCCCAGGTGTCCCCTGAGTGTCCCCTGGGTCCTCTGGCTTTCCCCTGTTCCCCCTGTGTGTCCCCTGGGTATGCCCTTGGTGTCCCCTGGGTGTCCCTTGATCCCCCTGTTCCCCCTTGGTGTCCCCTGGGTGTCCCTTGATCCCCCTGTTCCCCCTGGGTGTCCCCTGGGTATGCCCTTGGTGTCCCCTGTTCCCTCTGAGTGTCCCCTGGCTGTCCTCTTGGTGTCCCCTGCTGGCTCCGGGTGTGCTCTGTTCCGCTGGAGTGTCCCCTGACTGTCCCCTGTTCTCCCCCTGTTCCCACTGGGTGTCCCCTCACCCCTCTGTGGTGTCCCCTATTCTGGCCCTCTTCCCCCTGGCTGTCCCCTGTTCCCCTTGTGTGTCCCCTGGATGTCCCCTTGAGTGTCCCCTCTCCCCACTGCGTGTCCCCTGACCCCTCTCTGGTGTCCCCTGTTCTCCTCCTGACCCCTTTGTGGTGTCCCCTGACCCCTCTGTAGTGTCTCCTTTCCCCCTGAGTGTCCCCTGACCCCTCTGTAGTGTCCCCTGTCCCCTCTGTGGTGTCCCCTGCTCCCCCTGGGTGTCCCCTGACCCCTCTGGGTGTCCCCTGACCCCTCTGTGGTGTCCCCTGACCTCTCTGTGGTGTCCCCTGCTCCCCTGAGTGTCCCCTGACTGCTCTGGGTGTCCCCTGACCCCTCTGTGGTGTCTCCTGCTCCCCTGAGTGTCCCCTGTCCCCTCTGTGGTGTCCCTGACTCCTCTGTGGTGTCCCCTGTCCCCCCAGGTGTCCCCACCCTGGCTGCCCAAGGGGTGACACTTGTCCCCTGCCCGGAGCAGCTTTTCCCTGGATGGAAACCTCGGGAACAACCCCAGGGAGCGGCCGGGGCTGGGTGGCCGGGCCGGGGTGGCCCTGGCGCTGCTGGGACATCTCAGGGGTGGCAGGGACCTTGGTGGGACCTTGGTGGCACCTCGGCGGGTGCGGGTGATGGATCTGGCGCTGCCGGGAGCGGCGAGGCCCTGAGGTGACAGCGGTGACGGATGGCCCCTGCCGCCACCCCCGCTGCTGATCACCGGCACGGCTCGGCAGCCCGTAAATATTCCCTGGGGGACACAGCTGTCACCTCCTCCGGGAGGTCTGGCTTAACAAAGCCTGGCTTAGGGAGGGGGTGGGCCGGGAGGGAACGGGGAGGGGGTTTGGGAGCGTTTCCTGCTGGGGCAGTGGGGACATCCCGGAGCAGGCGCTGCAGGGGCTGCTCTGCCTCAGCTCCCTGGAGCTGCTCCCTCCTGCAGCCCCCCCGCATCCTTCTGGATCCTTCTGCTCACTCCTGCACCCCCTGCATCCTTCTGGATCCTTCTGGCCCCTCCTGCACCCCCTGCATCCTTCTGGATCCTTCTGGCCCCTCCTGCACCCCCTGCATCCTTCTGGATCCTTCTGGCCCCTCCTGGATCCTTCTGCTCCCTCCTGCATCCTTCTGGATCCTTCTGGATCCTTCTTCTCCCTCCTGTACCCCCCTGCATCCTTCTGGACCTTTCTGGATCCTTCTGCTCCCTCCTGCAACCCCTGGATCCTTCTGGATCCTTCTGGATCCTTCTGCTCCCTCTTGGATCCTTCTGGATCCTTCTGCTCCCTCCTGCACCCTCTGGATCCTTCTGCTCCCTCCTGCACCCCCTGGATCCTTCTGCTGCCTCCTGGATCCTTCTGGATCTTTCTTCTCCCTCCTGTACCCCCTTGGATCCTTCTGGACCTTTCTGGATCCTTCTGCTCCCTCCTGCACCCCCTGGATCCTTCTGGATCCTTCTGCTTCCTCCTGGATGCTTCTGCACCCCCCTGGATCCTTCTAGATTCTTCTGCACCCCCCTGGATCCTTCTGGATCCTTCTGCTTCCTCCTGGACCCTTCTACTTCCTCCTGGATCCTTCTGGATCCTTCTACTTCCTCCTGGATCCTTCTGGATCCTTCTGCTTCCTCCTGCATCCCCCGAATCCTTCTGGATTTTTCTGCATCCCCCTGGATCCTCCTGCATTCCTCTGGATCCTTCTGGATCCTCCCGCATCTCTCTGGTTCCTTCTGGAACCTTCTGCACACTCCTGCATCCCCCTGGATCCTTTTGGATCCTTTTGCTTCCTTCTGGATCCCCCTGCATCCTCCTGACCCTCTCTGAACCCCTCTGATCCCTCCTGCATCCCTCTGGATTCTTCTGGATCCTTCTGCATCCTCCTGCATCCTGCAGCATCTTCCTGGATGTCTCTGCACCCCCCCAGAATCCTCCTGATCCCCTCAGGACACCCCAGAATCCTCCTGATCCCCTCTGCACCCCCCAAATCCTCCTGCACCCCCCCCCCAGCTCTACCCCCCGGAACCCTCCTGATCCCCTCTGCAACCCCCCGGAATCCTCCTGATCCCCTCTGCACCCCCCAGACCCCTGATCCCTCTGCACCCCACCCTCTGATCCCCTTGCACCCCCCGAACCCTCCTGATCCCCTCTGCACCCCCAAAATCCTCCTGATCCCCTCTGGACACCCCAGAATCCTCCTGATCCCCCAGCACCCCCAAAATTCCTCCCACTGATCCCCTGCCCCCCAGAATCCTCCTGATCCCCTCAGCACCCCCAAATCCTCCTGATCCCTCTGCACCCCCAGAATCCTCCTGATCCCTCTGCACCCCCAAATCCCTACCCTCTGCACCCCCAGAACCCCACACCCCCAAATCCTCCTGCACCCCCAAACACTCCCCCCAAAATCCTCCTGATCCCCTCTGCACCCCCAGAATCCTCCTGCACCCCCAAACACCCCCCAAATCCTCCTGATCCCCCCAGCACCCCCAGAATCCTCCTGCACCCCCAGACACCTCCCTGGGGCCCGCTCCCCCTGGAATGTGAAGTTCCCACCCAGGGCTGGAGGTCGGGGTGGGGAAATCCCTCCCGGGTGTTCTCCAGGTGGGGAAATTCCTCAAAATCCCCCCAAAAATTTCCGTCCCCGAGGTGATGGCGGGGCTGGGAGGGGGAGGGAGCAGAGGCGGGAGGGGTCGCGCTGGAAGGGAGCCAGGGAAGGAGGAAAATTCCCTTATCTGCGGTTCAAAGGGAAAGAAATAAATAAATTAAAAATCGGAAGGAACAAAAGAAAACTCCGCGGAGCGAACGGAGATCTCTGGGAGGGGAAGGGAATTGATAAACAGGAGCTTATCAGGAGGCAGAGCTGATAATGAAGAGCTCCTCAGATCCGGGAAGGGAATGGGATCCTCGGGAAGTGGGAAGGGCTGATAAGGGCCCGCAGTGACTCAGAAAACTTCATTTAAATTTTAAAAAGGGCAGGAAAAATCCCCTTTTTTTTTGTCTTTGGCTCCTGAATTCCCCGGCTCAGGAGAAGGAGAATCCACCCCTGGAGCTGCCCCCGTGTGTTCCTTGGGAATTCTCTTCCAGGGTGGTTTCAAGGAGGGCCCGGCAGGGGCTGCAGCTTCCCAAAATCCCTGGGTCCCTCCCACTCCCAAAACTCATCCTGGGCAGGCACAGAATCCTTCTCAAACCATCCTAAATCCCCCAAAACCACCCTAAATCTTCCAAAGCCATCCTACATCTCCAAAAACCATCCTGCATCTCCAAAAACCATCCTAAATCCTCCAAAACCATCCTCCATCCCCCAAAAACCATCCTAAATAATCCCAAACCATCCTGTGTTCCCAAAAACCATCCTAAATCCTCCAAAACCATCCTCCATCCCCCAAAACCATCCTGCATCCCTGAAAAACCATTCTAAATCCTCCGAAACCATCCAAAATCCTCCACAACCATCCTGTGTTCCCAAAAAACATCCTAAATAATCCCAAACCATCCTGTGTTCCCAAAAACCATCCTAAATCTTCCAAACCAATCCTACATCCCCAAAATCCATCCTAAATCCTCCAAACCCATCCTACATCCCCAAAAACCATCCTGTGTTCCCAAAAACTGTCCTGAATCCTCCAAAACCATCCTTAATACTCCAAAACCATCCTGTGTTCCCAAAAACCATCCTAAATCCTCCAAAACCATCCTCCATCCCCCAAAACCATCCTAATAATCCCAAACCATCCCGTGTTCCCAAAAACCATCCTAAATCCTCCAAACCCATCCTGCATCCTCAGAAATCCCCATTCCCACCCCTCTCCCACGGCATTTTGCCCACGGATTTTCTCTCTTCCCTGATATTCCATTGTTGATCCTCTTTGGATGCTTCCAGAAGGAAAACGCGGTCGGGAACCCGCTCCCGATTTTTGGCTTTTCAGGGTCTGTTTTTTAGGGAAATTCCACCCCACTGATGGAATTTTCCTCCCTCCTTCCATAACTGTCGTAAACAACCTTCAAACCAGGCCGGAGCCACCACCAACATTCCGAGGGGAAGCGGAGGAAATGATGGAGATTCTGGAGCAGATAAGGAGAGCTCAGCGCTGATAAGGCCCCGAGCTGCTGGGTTTGTTCCTTTGTTTTCCCAAAAAATCCCCTCTTCCCTGTTTATCCCAGAAATATCCGGCTCTAAAGAAACATTTCCCTGCTTGGGGTTTGGGATGCAGCGTCTCCAACTCCGAGTGGGAATGTCAGATGGGGAAATGGGGGGGAAAAGGGGATTGGGAATGCAGGGATGCACCCTGTGGGAAGAATTCCGGGTGTCCTGCTGCCCACTGACTGCTCCAGGATTCCACAGGTCCTGCTCCCGCCTTTTCCTGATCTGGGAATGCTCCAGAATTCTAGGGGTCCTTCTCCCACCTTCCCCTGATCCCTGAATTCTCCAGGGTTCCTGGTGTCCTTCTCCTGGCTCTGGAGTTCTCCAGGATTCCCAGTGTTCTTCTCCCACCTTCCCCTGATCCCTGAGGATTTCAGAATTCCAGGTGTCTCCACCTTTTCCTGCCCTTGGAGTTCTCCAGAATTCCAGGGGTCCTTCTCCCACCTTTTTCTGGCCCTGAAGTTCTCCAGGATTCCCAGGGTTCTTCTCCCACCTTTCCCCGATCCCTGAGGATTTCAGAATTCCCGGTGTCTCCACCTTTTTCTGACCCAGGAATGCTCCAGAATTCCCAGTGTTCTTCTCTCACCTTATCCTGGCCCTGAAGTTCTCCAGGACTCCTGGGGTTCTTCTCCCACCTTTTCCTGGCCCTGGAACATTCCAGAATTCCAGGGGTCCTTCTCCCACCTTTTTCTGGCCCTGAAGTTCTCCAGAATTCCAGGGGTTCTTCTCCCACCTTTTCCTGATCCCTGAGGACTTCAGAATTCCCAGTGTCTCCAGCTTGCCTTGCCCCTGGAGTTCTCCAGAATTCCCTGTGTTCTTCTCTCACCTTTTCCTGGCCCTGGAACATTCCAGAATTCCTGGTGTCCTTCTCTCACCTTTTCCTGGCCCTGAGTGCTCCACAATCCCAGGTGTCTCCACCTTCTCCTGCCCCTGGAAAGGTCCAGGATTCCTGGTATTCTTCTCCCACCTTTTCCTGGCCCTGAAGTTCTCCAGGATCCTCAGTGTCCTTCTCCAACTTTTCCTGGCCCTGGAGTTCTCCAAGATTCCAGATGTCCTCTCCCACCTTTCCCTGGCCGTGGAATGCTCTGGAATTCCACTTTCCCAAGGTTTATGACCCCACTGCTCCCAAAATTTATGGATTTGGGGACCCCTTGGAGCAGCCACTTCCTCACCTCCACCTGTGGGATGAGGAATTTCCTCCTGCATGGATCAGGGAATATTCCTGGGAATGAGCTGATTCCCTCCTGGTTTTTATGCAGATTCCCAGAAGTTTTGGCTTTTCCCAGAGCTGGGAAAGGTCCAAATTCCGAGGAAAAATGAGAGAGAAACGTCAAGGAAAAAAAACTCCGTCGCGGGAGATGAATAATTCAGCTGCCAAGAGAACATTATCAGTTAATGATCTGTAATTATTAATTAATAATTGAGGCTCTAATAGGCAGGAAATGAAATGTTTAATTGCATCATAACATAATTAATGGAATTAGTGGCTGGGAATTCAGGGAGTTGCAGGGTTGG
This sequence comes from Serinus canaria, assembly GCF_022539315.1. NCBI lineage: Eukaryota > Metazoa > Chordata > Aves > Passeriformes > Fringillidae > Serinus > Serinus canaria. The sequence goes on along the minus strand of NC_066335.1, from coordinate 2,856,425 downwards.
GGGTTTTTGAAGGAAAATCTGATTTTTCCAAGCGGTGGTTTTTGTTCCGTTGGGACTTGGGAAGGTGTGGGAGAGAAGGAGGAGGAAAAGGAGGAAAATCTGGGAGCTGAAGGACCACAAAACTGGGACAATTCTTCCCAAAATCACGGGAAATCAGGACATGGATCTGCCAAAACTTTGAGACAGCACAGACCTGAAAATATTAAATTAATGGGAAAAATTATTTAAAAAAAAAAACATTTTTTGGGCTAAAAATACAAATCCAGCTGAGTTTTCCTCCATGAAGGATGGACAGAATTACGGATCCATAGATTCTCCTGGATGTTCATAAATCCAAGGCCACCCCCAGGCCCCATTCCAGGGTTTTCACTGGAAAATCCCAACTTTTCATTAATGGTGGGGATGGGGTTTGTGGGGTGGTTTTAGTGCTTCATTCCTTGGATCCCCTCCTGTTCCTGCTGCCATTCCAGAGGGACACGGATCATTGTCCCTTCCCAGGAAAAGGGGATTTTCCAGCAGCGGGATGCCCATAAAGGCAGCAGCTCCCATCTGCTGGTGCGGGAAGGAGCCAATTAAATCCTGGGAATGCAATTCCAAACCTGTTTATAACTAATAAACCTTTAAAAGCTCCAAAGAACCCCAAATGTTCCTCCGGGAGAATTGTTGGAGCGAGGGTGGGATGAGGCCTGGATAGGAATTTCACATCCTGCTGCGAGTTTGGCTCCAGCAAAGAATGCATCCCGAATTCCCCCATCCCATGGATCCCATCCCATTGATTCCATCCTACCCCATCCCATGGATCCCATCCCATCCCATCCCATCCCCTGGATCCCATCCCCTGGATCCCATCCCCTGGATCCCATCCCATCCCATCCCATCCCATCCCATCCTATCCCGTCCCATGGATCCCACCCCATCCCATCCCATGGATCCCATCCTATCCCATGGATCCCATCCTATCCTATCCCATCCCATGGATCCCATCCCATCCCATCCCATCCCATCCCATCCCATCCCATCCCATCCCATCCCATCCCATCCCATCCCATCCCATCCCATCCCATCCCATCCCATCCCATCCCATCCCATCCCATCCCATCCCATCCCATCCCATCCCTCACCCTTCAGTCCAAAGGGATTTATTGATTCCCCAATTCCAACCCCCCATTCCCAGCCTGGAGCCGACGTCCCCCTCCCTTCCTGGAAAAACATTCCATGAATCCCAAACAAACAGATTTCACTCAGCCCTGAGCCTTTCAGGGGTTTTTTGGGTTTTTTTTTGCTTTCCCTTTCATGGCAGATTTTCGGGAAGGCGGCAGCCAATGGGAGGGGAGGACCGGGATTGAAAAGGGATTCAAAGGAGCCTTATCACAGCAGGGCCAGGAGCACATGGAGCCTTGGAGATACGGGGAGAGCGGGGCTGCAGATCCACAGGGGTTCCTGTGCTCTTTCCTTCGGGAAATTGCATCGCCTCTCCCGATTTCCGTGTGTTTTGTGGAGGGGTGGCATTCCTGCAGGAATTCTGCACATCCCTGGCTTAAAGGGTGGGAAAAAAAAAACCCCCAAAATTGTGGAGTTGTTGTTAAAGGTGAACAGTCCTCGCCTGCGTTCCTGGAAATACCAGGAAAACTCGGGAAAGGGATTTTAATGCTCAGCTGTTCGTTTTTGGGGCACAGGTCTGGGGTTTAAGGGGATAAAGGGGTGGAAGGATGGAGGGATGGATGGAGGGATGGGGGATGGATGGATGGATGGATGGATGGATGGATGGATGGATGGATGGATGGATGGATGGGGGATGGATGGATGGATGGATGGATGGATGGATGGATGGATGGATGGATGGATGGATGGATGGATGGATGGAGGGATGGATGGATGGATGGATGGGGGATGGATGGATGGATGGATGGATGGATGATGGATGGGGGATGGATGGAGGGATGGACGGATGGATGGGGGATGGATGGAGGGATGGACGGATGGATGGATGGATGGATGGATGGATGGATGGATGGATGGATGGATGGATGGATGGATGGATGGATGGATGGATGGATGGATGGATGGATGGATGGATGGATGGATGGATGGATGGATGGATGGATGGATGGGGGATGGATGGGGATGGATGGATGGATGGATGGATGGATGGATGGATGGATGGATGGATGGATGGGGGATGGATGGATGGATGGATGGATGGATGGATGGATGGATGGATGGATGGATGGATGGAATCTCAGATCCAGGAGCTGGAGCCCCTCTGGAACCAGGCTGGGAGAGCTGGAGATGCTCACCTGCAGACGAGAAGGATCCAGGGAAAGCTTCCAGCACATTCCAGGGCCTGAAGGGGCTCCAGGAGAGCTGGAGAGGGACTGGGGACAAGGGATAGAGGGACAGGACACAGGGAATGGCTTCCACTGCCAGAGACATGGGTTAGATGGGATATTGGGAAGGAATTCCTGGCTGTGAGAGTGGGTAGGGACTGGGATGGAATTCCCAGAGAAGCTGGGGCTGCCCCTGGATCCCTGAAGTGCCCAAGGCCAGCCTGGATGGGGCTTACAGCACCCTGGGATAGTGGGAGGTGTCACTGGGTGGATTTAGGCTCCTCTCCCACCCAACCCATTCCCACAGCTCCTCTCCTGCTCCCAAGCCTCTTCCCATTCCCTCTTTCCCACTCAGAGCTCTGGCTCCAGGAGCTAAAGAGGAGCAACAAAGTTCCTGAGGAGAATCTGAGGAGGAAAACCCAGGAGAAAGGGGGGATGAAGCCCTGGGAGCATCTGGGGGTTTTTCCATCAGGATTTAAACCCAACTTCCCCTCTAGATGGAAATCCCACAGGAACAACGCGATGGGAAGGGCAGAGCTGACCCGACCCATGTCCTGCCCCAAATCCGTGCTCTCATCCCTGCAGGAAGGTGTGGGCAGGGTTTGGTCGGGGTTTTGGAGCTTTGCTGTTTTTTGGAGCATTTGTTTTCCCCGTTTCCCTGGGCTTGGCAGGATTTCAATCCTCCTCACCTCAATAAAAGCCGCGTGCCGGGCTCTGGATGTTTTGCTGGAATGACCTTTTCCACACACACAAAACCCAAAGCTTTCCTTGCCGTTGGAGGGGGAGAGACTAAAGCTGGGTTTGATGAAAAACAAAGCCTCCGACGCCACGGGTGAGATCCTGCTGTACCAAAAAAATGGGAATTGTGAGGGGGTTTAATTCCACGGAATGACTCCGGGGTAATTTGCATTAACACCGGGATATTTGTGTGGTACGGGGCAGAGCTGAGCTGAACTCCCTCTCAGTGCCCCCAGAATGCTCAGAGCCATCCCAGGACCACTTTGGGAGGATGTTTGGGATATTCCAGCCTGAATCCAGGAGAACACAACCTGCCTGTTTTCCATCCCCACCTCCCAGTCTCCACAGGGCAGCCTGGGGATAAATAATTCCTTCTGGAACCCGCTGGAATCCATGGAAGCTCCTCGTGTCCTGGTGCCTCCATCCCGTTTAATAGCACGTTGTTGAGGTTCATTAATCGAGTGTAAAACTGTAATTAAAAATAATCCTCTTTTCTTGGAGGGAAATAAAAAAGAGGACACGGAAGGAGGGGAAATAAACACGGAGCCTGAATGGGCTTTAATTGCAGCTGTGGGAACACCACGGCAAAACAATTTGCTGGGATTGTTTTTCCTCCCGCAGGGATGAGCCAGGAAAAGCTGGGGAAGAGCCCAGCCCCAGGGAGAAAGCTGCAAACATCCCCATCCCAGCTGGAATCTGTCTTTTCCCAACAATCCCGAGCCTGGCTGATCCCTGCTCGCTCAGGAGTGCAGCAGGGTTGGGGTTTCTCTGATTTATCTCCCTGGGTGAGGATTTCATTTCAAGCTGGAGGATGCTCCAAGCAAAGCCAGGCCTGCTCCAGCCTTAATTGGGCCATATTTCAATCCCAGTTCATCTGTTCCGTGTGGATTCCTCGTCCTGGCTCCATAAAGTTTTATTAAGTGATATATCAAGGAATACACATGGAGAGGCTCGGCCCTGCTCACAGGTGGAGGGAATGAGGGAGGTGGTGGTGCCTGACTCTGCTCCAGGCACTCCGAGAATCCTTCCTGCCAGTGGGAACCGCTGGGAATGTCATCCCACAGGGAAAAACATCATCAGGAGGGGGATTTGGGAAAATAGGGGAGTCCATGGGCATCACATCTCCCCAGACCTTTTCCTGGCTGCTGTGGGTAATTCAGGATTTTGGGGATTCCAAGGCTGGAGGAGCAACGGGATGTTCTGGGGTGATGGGAACCAGGAGAAGTGGGATGTCCTGATGGGAGCCAGGAGGATCAGGATGTTCTTGGATGATGGGAACCAGGAGAATTGGGGTGTTCTGGGATGATGGGAGCTGGGAGGAGTGGGATGTCCTGGGATGATGGGAGCTGGGAGGATCAGGATATCCTGGGATGATGGGAACCAGGAGGAGCAGGATATCCTGATGGGAGCCAGAAGGAGCAGGATATTCTGGGATGATGAGAACCAGAGATTGGGTGTCTGGATATGGGAGCTGGGAGAGTGGGATGTCCTGGGATGATGGAGCTGGAGGATCAGGATATCCTGGGATGATGGGAGCTGGAGGAGCAGGATATCCTGATGGGAGCCAGAAGGAGCAGGATATTCTGGGATGATGGGAACCAGGAGAATTGGGGTGTTCTGGGATGATGGGAAGCAGGAGATTGGGGTGTTCTGGGATGATGGGAACCAGGAGGACTGGGGTGTTCTGGGATGATGGGAACCAGGAGGACTGGGTGTTCTGGGATGATGGGAACCAGGAGGAATGGGATGTCCTGGGATGATGGCAGCCAGGAGATGTGGGATATCCTGATGGGAGCCAGAAGGAGCAGGATGTCCTGGGATGATGGGAACCAAGAAGCTCGGGATATTCTGGGATGATGAGAACCAGGAGGACTGGGGTGTTCTGGGATGATGGGAACCAGGAAGATTGGGATGTCCTGCTGGGAGTCAGGAGGATTGGGATATCCTGGGATGACGCCCCCACACAGGAGCCAGGGGCTCTCCTTTCCCAGCCACTCCCCACCCTCCACGTGCTTTTTCCACACTTTTTCCCTGCTCTGCTCTTCCAAGGTTATTTTGGAAAGCCATGGAATTACCCCTCTTTATCTGCACTCAGTTGTGTGTCCCACCTGGCAGCTGATAACGAGCCATGTTTAAACTGATTGCTGCTGGAGATAAAGGATTCCCCGGGATCTCCTTTCTGACAGCGAAAGAAAAAAAGAAATTATTATAAAAAAAGAGAATAAACAGCCCTCGGAAGGGGCTGGGCCTCCCCCTGATTCCCATTTCAGATTAGGATATCAGGAATGCTGCAGGAGATCCGTGAGGGCCTGGCTGCCTGGGATGCTGTTTGATATTCCAGGCTGGCACTGGATCATTCCTGAGGAGCTGCCTCAGTGTCCTTGAGGAGAGCTCCCTGAAACGCTGGAGCTGCTGCCCCTCCCTGTGCTCTCCATGTGGAGAGGGAGGAGCAGCAGGGCTGGGAGTGGGAACGCCGCTCCAGAGGGGCTTCTCCAGGGACAGGGAGGGGATGGGAGAGGCTGGGGGGGATAAAACCCACTGGAGCTGGAGTGGCTGCAGGGCAGAGCAGGGAGAAGAGGGGTCTGAGGACCTGGAGGTGACAAAAAAGAGGTCTGGAGACCAGGAGGTGACAGAAAAGTGGCCTGGAGACCAGGAGGTGACAGAAGAGAGGCCTGGAGACCAGGAGGTGACAGAAAAGTGGCCTGGAGACCAGGAGGTGACAGAAGAGTGGCCTGGAGACCAGGAGGTGAGAGAAGAGTGGCCTGAGGGCCAGGAGGTGACAGAAGAGTGGCCTGGAGACCAGGAGGTGAGAGAAGAGTGGCCTGAGGGCCAGGAGGTGACAGAAGAGTGGCCTGAGGGCCAGGAGGTGACAATTCCATCATGAAAAGAAGGAGAGCAATGAATTTGATTTTTCATGCAAGCTTCAAAAACTCACCAAGGTTTAAAAACTCACCAGGGTTCAAAAACTCATCAAGCTTCAAAATCTCCTCGGGAGCCACAAGGAGGAGTGGATGCAGAGAGGCTGGAAGTTGGAAATGTGGGATTGCTGTGCTGGAAGGGTGGGAAGGAGGGAGCAGAAGGCTCTGCCAAGCCCTGGCACCATTGGGATGATCCCAACGGCTCCCAACGCTCCTCCCAGGAACCTTCGGTGTTGTCGCCGCAGCCGCCATGGAGAGATCTTGGCGCACATTAATGGCCCTTGATTTAACTCGAGTTCACGTTAGATCTCCATGTTGATTGCCGGAGTTAATTATGGAGTTAATTACCAGCTAATAGCTTTGTTGCTAATGGCTGTGACGGGTTTTTGGCAGGGCTGTCAGGAGGGTCTCCTGGGCAGGATCCTTGGTGCGGAGCTGGAGACACTGAAGGCGAACAATTCCAATGTTTTTTTCCTTTGATGAGCAGGAAATTATCCTGATATCTCCCGCTCTTGTGCTCGGTCGTTATCTGTGGGTAATTAGGAGTGAAGAGCTGCTGATAGGGGACCACGGCAATTGGATTTTTGATGTCACACTTTGGGGTTTGTCCCTCATCTCCTGCTCCCAGCCCCTCCTCTGCATTCCCAGCCCTTCTACACCTCCACAGGTGCCACCCCAAAATCTCTGCCTCCAGTTCTGGGAGAATTCCAGGGCTCCTCAGGCCCTGTGGGAAGTCAGCCGTGATTTCCCAGGAGCAGCTCTGCCTTTTCCCCGTGGGTTCTCCCCTCCTCCTGGAACTCCTTAAGCACTTCCTTCTCCCATCACATCCCAAGAAAAACTGGGATAAAATCTGTGCCTGAGCATGGCCAGGAGCCTGCCTGGATGGGATGGGGATTCCCAGGCAGCACCTGGAGCTGGGGGAAGGAGGCTTGGGAGATGATCAGGAAATGAAGGGAGGAGCAGTGAGTGTCCCTCAGCCCCAAAGCCAACGCAGGTGACACATCTGAAAGGAGGGACAATGCACGGTGTGTCCCTGCTAGCTGAGCCACAGCTTTGGAGCCCTCAAAACCCTTTTCCCACATCCCAGCAGCATTCCTGAGGTTTGCCAGCTCCCAGCAATCCGCTGGGCTCGGTGGCACTCCCGGGGCTCTCCTGTTCTTGCAGCTCCTGGCTCCAAACTCGGGAAGAGCCGAGCCAAGGCTTTGTCACCTCCCTCAGCAGATGGATGGGAGCGTTCCAGGGAGCCCAGACAGCTCCTGCCTGGCAGCTCTTCCCAGCCCTTCCCAGCTCCCAGCGCTCCTGCAGAGCTGGAGATAAAACTGCTCTGCCTGGGGACAGGGACAGGCTCCAGGAGAACCACGGCAGGAGCTCGGGGACAGAACATCCCTGAGAAAAATCAGTGCCACTGCCACATCCTGAGGTGTCACAGGGGCTTGGGTTGTTCCCTGCTCCTGCTGGGAGGTTGGAGAATCCCAGAATCCTGGAATGGTTTGGGTGGGAAACAACCTTAAATGTGTGCCACCCCTGCCATGTCCAGGGACACCTCCCACTGTCCCAGCTTATCCCATCCTGGCCTTGGACAACTCCAGTGATCCATGGGCAGTCAGAGTTTCCCTGGGAATTCCATTCCAGCCCCTTTCCACCCTCATAGCCAGGAATTCCTTCCCAAAATCCCATCTAACCCTGCTCCCTGGCAGTGGGAAGCCATTCCCTGTGTCTTGTCCCTCCATCCCTTGTCTCCAGCTCTCCTGGAGCCCCTTTAGGACCCGGAAGGGGCTCCGAGGTCTCCCTGGAGCCTTCCCTTCTCCAGGTGAACATTCCCAGCTCTCCCAGCTTTCTTTTTCTCCCAGCCACCCTCCAACCCCCTCATTCCCTTGGCAGAGCTCTCCTGGCACCGATCCCTGGCTCGGGAATGCTGCTCCCAACCCCTCCTTATCAACGAGGTGCATGCGCCGCCACCTCAGGGGAAAACCTGGGATCTGAGGGAGGCAGAGGGAAAACTCCCAACCTTGGCATCCCTGCCAGCCTGGGAGGTGTTGGGAGGGTTGGAGTGACGGGCATGGATGGCAGGATTTGCTTTCCTTTCCTGGAGCAAAACACAGGAGTGAGATCCCAGCCTGGAGCTGATTCCGTGGAGGAGGCGGCCAAGCCGGGGAGTTCCCGGTGCCAGGGCGGCTGCAGCTGCTTTGGAGAGGTAAATCCCTTCCCAAATAGCTCTGGAATGGGGTGGGATGGGGGGCTGAGGGATTTCCAACCCATTTTTTCCATAACTCACAGATTTCCCTGCACTGGAGAACCAGAACCCCGACCCTGACCCCACTTGAATTCCTCACAGGAGCTGCCAAGGCCAGGAGGGAACAATTCCAAGGAGGAATTGTTTTCAAAGAGGGAACAATTCCAAGGAGGAATTGTTTTCAAAGAGGAAACAATTCCAAGGAGGAATTGTCTTCAAGGAGGGAACAATTCCAAGGAGGAATTGTTTTCAAGGAGGAAACAATTCCAAGGAGGAATTGTTTTCAAGGAGGGAATAATTCCAAGGAGGAATTGTTTTCAAGGAGGAAACAATTCCAAGGAGGAATTGTTTTCAAGGAGGAAACAATTCCAAGGAGGAATTGTTTTCAAGGAGGGAACAATTCCATGCTGGGATGATGGAGAGGCAGGAAAACCCTTGCAGAACCACGAGTGAGGGGTGGGAATTCACATTCCGTTCGAGGTGGAAGCCTTGAAACTCTCCAACAAATGGAGCAGGAGGAGCTGGGCCTTGCTGGGCTGGGATTTATCCAGCAGGATGGAAAAGCCGAGGCACTGGAGCAGCCCCTGACCCCGTCCACATGAGTAATTCCATGGATTGCAGTCCTCTGGATGCATCAGAAAATAACGATCTGGGAATCAATAAACACTCACAATTCTGCCCCACGAACACAACAAACCCATCCCCACCCCTGAACACCGAGAAACCTCCTCCAGAACCCGCTCCAGGTTTTTGTGAGCATCCCAAGGTTGAGCTTTCCTGGAAATCCAGTGCCGGGGCAGGTCCTGACACCTGAAAATTCTTTTTGTTTTGTTTTTTTTTTTCCCCCCCAGCTTCTTTTCAGGCTGCTGCAGGATTGGAGCTCCAGGGGCTGAATGGATGCAGCTGCAATCAGCCTGCGGTGAATGATGCTCCAAATTGCAGCTCCCGGGATGCCGGGGGGGAGAGCGGAGCCGGGAGCAGGTGACGGTGTTTGAATGTCACTTAAAGTTCATTTTCATTATTTTAATTGTCACCGGCAAAAATCTCCCCATCCAGGCCTGATTATGCCGGGAGAGAAAATCAGGACTTAAATCCCAATCAATCAGAGCTGGAAGCGTTGCTGCAGCGCCGGCGGTGGGGCCTGAGCTGTGATTAAAGCCAGGCTTTGGTGATCCAGGGAAAGGCTGGGAATGCGCGGGGTTAGCAGAGCTCCGGGATGAGCTTTCCAAGGATCCGGTACCATGGACAGCTCAGTCCCGGCTCTGTCCCGGTTCTCCGCAGGGAAAAGGGGCCGCGTTTGGGGGGACTGGGGGGCAGGGGGCGTTATCAGATGGAGTTATCAGATAGAGTTATCAGCTGGGATTATCAGATGGAGTTATCAGATGGAATTATCAGCTGGAATTATCAGCTGGAATTATCAGGTGGAGTTATTAGATAGAGTTATCAACTGGAATTATCAGTTGGAATTATCAGATGGAATTATCAGATAGAGTTATCAGATAGAATTATCAGCTGGAATTATCAGATAGAGTTATCAGATAGAGTTATCAGCTGGGATTATCAGATGGAGTTATCAGATGGAATTATCAGATAGAGTTATCAGCTGGAATTATCAGCTAAAATTATCAGATGGAATTATCAACTGGAATTATCAGATGGAATTATCAGATGGAATTATCAGATGGAATTATCAGATGTAGTTATTAGATAGAGTTATCAATTGGAATTATCAGCTGGAATTATCAGATGGAGTTATCAGATGGAATTATCAGCTGGAATTATCAGATGGAATTATCAGATGGAGTTATCAGCTGGAATTATCAGGTGGAGTTATCAGATGGAATTATCAGCTGGAATTATCAGATGGAGTTATCAGCTGGAATTATCAGATGGAATTATCAGATGGAGTTATCAGACGGAATTATCACACGGAATTCCAGCCCGCAGCTCCATGGCCACCAACAGCAGAAGGACCTGGAGCTGCTGGAGCAAGTCCAGAGGAGAACACGGAGCTGCTCCAGGGCTGGAGCCCCTCTGGATTCTGGGAGGGCTGGGAATGTTCACCTGGATGAGGGAAGGATCCATGGAGAGCTCAGAGCCCCTCCCAGGGGCTCCAGGAGAGCTGCAGAGGGATTTGGGATAAGGGTTGGAGGGACAGGACCCAGGGAATGTCTTCCCACTGGGAAAGGGGAGATTTGATGGAATTTTGGGAAGGAATTCCTGGCTGTGAGAGTGGGGAGGAGCTGGGATGGAATTCCCAGAGATGCTGTGGATCCCTGGAAGTGTCCAAGGAAAGGTGGGAAAAGGGAAGGATCCAAGGAAATCTTGAATCAAATCCAGAGCCTGGAGGAGCTCCAGGAGAGCTGGAGAGGGTTTGGGACAAGGGATGGAGGGACAGGACACAGGGAATGGATTTAAACTGGGAAAGAGGAGATTGGGGTGGGATTTTGGGAGGGAATTCCTGGCTGGGAGGGTGGGAGGGGCTGGGATGGAATTCCCAGGGAAGCTGTGGCTGCCCCTGGGTCCCTGGCAGTGCCCAAGGCCAGCTCGGATCCATCCAGTCCCATGGAAGGTGTCAGGGCTGGAACTGGATGGGATTTAAACCCCTCCCAACCCAAACCATTCCAGGATTCTGGAATTCCACCAGGCAGAGCCAGATCCTGCTCCTTTAAGGCCAGCAGTTAAGGGGGGGAAAATAAAAAGCTGCTCCATAAACCGCTGCAAAGTGGAAGCTCCCTCCAAACAAACCAATTTGAGGAAGATGAAGCCAGTGGGATCTGGCAATAATTTAATAACCAACTTGAAAAAACAACAATGAATTTAAAAGCATTTTTGGTTTTGTTTTTTGTTGGGTTTTTTGTTGTTGTTTGTTGTTTTGTTGTTTTGGTTTTTTTTCTAAGAGAGAAACATCAACTCCACCGGGAAATAAATGGAATAAACGGAGCCCAATCTGCACAAACATTTGTTTTGTTATCTCTGGAAAATCAATAAACACGGGGCAATTATGGCCTCGATGAATCCCCCAACTTCAGATTCTCTCTCCAGGCTTCCTGCTCGATGGGAATTCATTACATTTCCCTGGGGTTTTTTTTCCCCCCATTTTCAAGCCCAAGTCGTGTTTTTTCCTTGAAATGTTTCATTTTTCTTTCCCTGGCATCGTGGAGGGAGAGGGAAGCTCCCCTCAGCTCTGATCTAATCCAATTAAATGTAATTTAATTGCTGGGCAGCCTCGGATTCGTCAAGAATTCCAGCAGCAAATAAATCAGAATAAAAAGCTCGGCCTGGTGTGGATCTTCCTGATTTCTAGAGAATATCCCCCAGTTTGGGTTCCAGCAGCTCAGCCAAGCTCGGCTTTACAAAAACCCCGCCTATTCCTTCTCCCTCCCTCGATTTTGGAGCCATCTGGAGCAGGTGGATCCCAAATTCTCCTCTGCCCCCAGCCCTGCCTGCAGAACCTTTGGGATGCTCAAACCTTTGGGATGCTCTTCCCTGTTTTCTGCTGGAGCCATTCCCTTCCCTGCCCCAAAATCCAGGAATTCTCCAAGGAGACAGCCACAGCCTCACCCACCCTTCCCAAAGGCAGGAATAAACTGGGGTAATTATGCCCAAAAACGGATTTTTAAGGAAGGAAAACCACATTCCCACTGGAATGGGAAAAGCCACTTCCCGGGGTGTCAACGCCCTCTGGGAATTCTGCTGCACTCGGAGATTTTACCTCTTCCCACAACACCTTTCATTTTCACACCAGGTTTTGGTTCCCCTTTTTTCCCCCCATATTTGTTTGGAAAACAATCACCAGGAATGAAATCTTGGGATTATAACTGAGAACTTGGGAGGGGAAAAAGCCCCAAGAACTCGATGAAAAAATCAACTCAATGTTGACTAGAAACCGAAGATTTCTAGATTTTTTTTAGGTTAGGTCCTTCCCATGGAAACATCTCTGGAAAAGCTGCTTTTCCAACTTCTGGAAGAGCTCTGGAGCTCCAGAGGAGAGCTTGGAGTGCTCAGGGGCGTTGGAATTTATTTGGGATGTTCAGGAAGCTTGGGAGGATCCCGTGTCCCCTTGTCCTGTCACTGTCCCCTCTAAATCCTCACTGCTCCCTTTTTTCCCAGCATCTCCTCATCCCGGCCACGCTCCAAACAAAATGGAGCTTCCAGGCCGTGGAAATCAGACCCAAAAAAACCAATTAAAATGGAAAAAAAGAAGTTAAAATGAAAGAAAAGAACAATCCTGAAGGCAGGGAACGTTTCCCACTCTCGCTGAGGCTTTGGAGCCGCTCCCTCGCCACTTCCCCCAGGGATTTCTGCTTTTTCCCCGGAATTAGCAGCCAAGTGTGAGCGCTGCCAGGAGCCAAGAGTCTCCCTCGGATCCCACTCGGGATTTTCCTCTCGTTTTTTCCCGGTGTTTTCTTCTCACCACATTCAATTAAATCGGGATCCGCTGCCAACAAATCCCTGGGAGCAGCTGAAGCCTCCCCAGGAGAGCTCCGGGTGCTCCCCTGCTCCAGAGCCCTCAGAAGGATCAAGGATGGTCCTGGGGGTCTTTTCCAGCCTCCAAATTCCATGGGTTTGGGGAAAAACAGCCATGACCCAGCAGAGGCAGGAGCAGCTTTAACCATTTATTGTTCCTTTTTTCCATTTGCTCCTTTGGAGCTTTTTATTTGAAAACAATTCCACTTCCGTTTTGGAATTTTGAAGCAGAAAATGTAATTCCTAAAGGATAATTTTAAATTTGAGAAACAATAAATAAGAACAAATAAATATAATAAACAATAAATCAAATCAATGATAATAAATGTAGCAAATAATCATAATTTAAAATTTTAAAAATTATACATTCTATAAATAATGACTTTCATAATTCATGAATTCAATAAAATTAATTTAATTTAAAAATATTTTTAAGACCTTTTTCAGCTTTTTAACTCCACCAGGAGGACAAACCGAGAAGCTTTATCCTCTCCAAGACTCTCCCTGCTGCCATGAATCTTTTTTTTATTTTTGGCCAAGGCTGAGGGAGATTTTGGGGAGCCAAATCCAAGCCTCACCCTGATGCCATGACTTCTTTTTCTGGCCAAGGCTGAGGGAGATTTTGGGGAGCTCTTTCGACTTTTCCTCGGCATTTTTCGCTGCCAAACTGTGAATTTGAATTCCTCTGCTCCGGACAGATGCAGAGGAGAGCGTGTGAATAAAACATGAAGCAGAAAGCAAATCCTCCCTGGCACCTGGATCCTTCCCTTCCCAGGGCAATCCCGAGGCTTTAATTGCTTGATTTACTGCTGGAGCCACTCTGCCAGCAGCGATAAATAAAGTTAATTAATATTGGGAAACCCCCTGCCAGAGGCTGGGAATTGCAGGGAACGGAGGGATGGGATTTGTGGGGCTGCTGGAGAAGGGAAGAGCCCAATTCCCTCTCCTCCCTTTCCTTATCCATCATCCTTTCCTTGGTTGGCTGCTGGCTCCAATTCCGGGTTGTTTTTCCTTCTCTTTTTCACTCCCTCCTTCCCCAAGGACCCCGAAAGTTAATCAGGGAGGAGTTTCTGGGATTAAATACATGGAAATAATGGGATTTTCTCCTGGAGGGAGGGATTCTGGTGCCAAATATGGAGTGGGAACACCCTGGTGTGCCAAAAGACGGGAGGAAAATGGGGAATTATTGATTCCAGCAGGACAGAGGCCCTGATCCATCAGATTGCAGCTTTTCCATGGATGTTTTTGTTGGGATGATGTTACACATCCTTCCACAAATCCAGGAAATTTCTTGGGGTGGTTTTCACGTTGGATTTAATCCTGGAATGGCTTGGAGCAAACTGGGATAGTGGGAGATGTTCCTGTCCAAGGAATGGGGTGGAACAGGATGAACTTTGAGGGTTTGGGGATTAAACAGTGAGAAGAAAATTCAGGATGAAAAGTCCCAGGTGGGATGAAATTACACATCCTCCACAAATCCAGGAATTTTCTTGGAGTGGTTTTCACATTGGATTTAACCCTGAAATGACTTGGAGCAACCTGGGATGGAGGGAGATGTTCCAACAAATGGGGTGGAACAGGAAGAACTTTGAGGCTTTTGGGATTTTACAGTGGGGTTTTAGCCTGAAAAAAACATTTGGGATGAAAAAGGTCCCAGGTGGGATGAAATTACACATCCTCCACAAATCCAGGAAATTTCTTGGAGTGGTTTTCATGTTGGATTTTACCAAGGAATGGTTTGGAGCAACCTGGGATGGTGGGAGATGTTCCTGTCCAAGGAATGGGGTGGAACAGGATGAACTTTGAGGGTTTGGGGATTAAACAGTGAAAAATTCAGGATGAAAATGTTCCAGGTGGAATGATGTTAGACATCCTCCACAAATCCAGGAAATTTCTTGGGGTGGTTTTCACATTGGATTTTACCAAGGAATGGTTTGGAGCAACCTGGGATGGTGGGAGATGTCCCTGCCCATAGCAGGGCGTGGAATGAGATGGATTTTAAGGTCCTTCCCACCCAAATCATTCCACAATCCCGTGGCTCATCCTGGGTTTTTTCCAAGGTGGTTCAAACCCAAGCAGCTCCCACTGCACCAAATCCCCCCATGGTTTCCTAGGCCAGGATTTGGCCCTGGAATTTTGCTGATTTACCCAGTCAGGACCTCTGACCCGGCCACGTTCCCCAGGATTTTTCCCAGTTTTCCGAGCTTCTCCACCAGGGAAGAGCTTCCCACACAGGTCCCCTGCAGCTCCTCAGAAATCTGCTCCAACATCTGCCAGCCTGATTCCTCCAGGGACTTTGGGATCATTTGTGTGCTCTGGAATGACACAGAATTCCTTGGCCAGATGGAAACTTCTCCCTGGATCATCAGGAAGGGACGAGGTGGGGCTGGAATCTCTCAGGTTTACATCCCAAATCCCTCCCTGGCTGTGGGATGTGCCTGAGCCTCCCTCCCTGATGGAATTAACTCCTGATTTACCCTTCTGAACGATTTCCTGAGGAAAAGGAGGGTTTGGGATTGTTTGGGAGCAGACCCCAAGTGCAAGGAGCTGATTTTATCCCTAATTGTGCCCAAGATGCTCCAACCAACACTCCTTTATTCATTTTTCCCAGCATATGGAAAAAAATCTGGGAGCACCCAGTGCTTGGAGCAACAAAACCCTGCCTAAACTGGGCCGTGAAAAGCTGGGGTTTAATCCCAGCCTTGCCAGGGAGGAGCTGAGCCCCCTCCTTGTGTCCCTGGGCTCATCCCGGCTCTGTGGGATGTTCTGTCCCCTCTTGGTGGCTGGGCTGTCCCCACTCTGCCACTGACAGAATTTTCCCATCTTTCCACTTTTCCCATCCTTTCCCTCCCTGGAACGGGGAGGGACAAAGATCTGCAGTGCCTGGAGTTGGAACAGGTCAGGTTTCAGAGCAGAATTGGTTGGAATTGCCCAAATTTGTCATTTTTAAGGCCAGAAGTTGCCTCTTCCCGTGCTGAACCTGACATTTTACCTAATGATGGCCACGGAAATTCCCCCAGGAATTCCCATCTGCCTGGGGATGGAGCGAGGTTGTTTTTAAATCAGCACCTGACCTTTGGAAATGGATCCCAGGATTAATGACCAGGTCAGGTTTCATTTCCAGCAGAGCTTGGTTGGTTTCATTTTCCAGACATCCAGGCCGGGCACTGCTCCTTTGGCTTTAAAATCCACCAAAACTGGTCCAGGTGCTCCAGATTCCCTCACCTGGCAGAGTTTTCCCTCCAAGGAATAAAGCTGAGCTTTCCCCACCCCATATTTATATAAAATAAAGAGATTTAATTTGACAAAAGCAGCAGAGGCTGGGAGTTCAATCATCCCAAACCAGGGCCTGGAGGAGAATCCCAAAGAATGGTTGGGAGTGGATTTCAGGGAGATGAAAATCCAGAGGGTCTGGAGCTGGAGAGCCTCATCAGGGCCGTGGAGCCGGGATTGTTGGGAAGAGGGATGAGAGTTGGTTTGGGAAATCCCATCTTGTGAATGTTGGGATTTCCATCCCTCCCAGCCTCTGCACTGATCTCATCTCCTGATTCCCTGGACAAGGATCCAAAGCCCTTTCCTGAAGGTGAAGGATCTGCCTTGGCCTTAGGAGCAGGATGGCAGGGGATGGTCGGAGCCACATTCCCGGTTTGTGGCACCAGGGAAAGGAGAATTGGCTGTTCCCAGAGGATGCCAAACCCTGCCTGGGGCTGGCAGGGATGGGAGGAGGAGCTCAGCCTCAGCTCCTGCAGCTCTCACTGCCGGGAAAGGCTGGAAGGAGGGTCCTGTTCCATTGGGAAAGGCTGGACTGGCCCCAGAATTCCCTTTGGATTGTGCTGCTCCAGGATCCCATCCTGGGAAGGAGCTGGAGGTGTTGGGTTGAGGGATCAGAGGGATGGAGCAGCTCTGGAGCCAGGCTGGGAGAGATGGGAATGTTCACCTGGAGAGCAGAAGGATCCAGGGAGAGCTTCCAGCACATTCCAGGGGCTCCAGGAGAGCTGGAGAGGGACTGGGGACAAGGGATGGAGGGACAGGACACAGGGAATGGCTCCCGCTGGAAAAGAGGAGATTTAAATGGGATATTGGGAAGTAATTCCTGGCTGTGAGAGTGGGGAGAGGCTGGGATGAAATTCCCAGGGAAGCTGGGGCTGCCCCTGGATCCCTGGAAGTGCCCAAGGCCAGGTTGGGATAACCCAGGATGGTGGAAGGTGTCCCCATGGCAGGGGTGGGATGAGGTGATTTGAAGATCCCTCCCAGCCCATCCCATCCTGGAATACTCTTTGCCAGCAGGATTCCCCTGCTCAGAGAGGCGATGTCTTTTCCATGGAAATGTGTTTTCCATGTAAATGCTCTTGGAGGGCTGTTTAGCAGGAAGTGACAGCGGTGACAGCTCCGATCCTCCCGGGAATCGCTGCAGTCACTGTTGGTTTTCTCCTAAAATGACGGATCTTGATCTCTCTGCCTTTCAACTTCTGTGGATTTGGGATTTTTTTTTTTTTCCCTAAAGCACCGTGTCCTTGATAAACAAACACAAACAAAAGAATGCCTTGGAGCCAGGCAGGGAATTCCAGCCTGCAGAGGGTAAAAAGGGAAATAAAGCAGGGGAAAAAGGGAAATAAATGCACCCAGACAGATCCCAAGGGCTGGAATTCCCAAATTCCTGCTCACCTGGGCATGTCACATCCACCTGAGCACCCTCTCCTAACCCAGTGCACCAGCTTGGCTTTTCCTTGCTTTTTTAATGGAATTTCTGGCCCTTTTACCCCCACCCTGGGAGGTCCCAGCAGCTCTCCCGGGCTCCAGCACTGCCCTCATTTTTCTGGAAGGGCCCTCTGGGCTGAGGGGTTTGGAATTGAAATCCATTAGCAAAATTCCTCCTCTCCCCCCCTCTTTTTGCATTAAATATTCCATTAATCCAACATCCCAATCCCCCAAAGCAGGGGGGTGTTAAAATAAAAAACCATCACCCCCTATTGCTCCCCCAGATCTTCCCAAGGCAAGAATTTAATTTCTGGCTGAACCTCAGACTGAAAATGAGAGGAAGAGGGGAAGGGTGGAGGAGGAAGTAAAAAAAACCCAAAAAACAGAACAATCCCTCACCCAAACAGAAATTGATGAATTAAATGCAATTGGAGCGATCAGGGAGAGGAGATGGAAATGGGGAAAGCTCCTGTTGGGAAGGGGAACGGGATCATCTCCATCATTTCCATTTCCCAGCACGCCAGGACTCAGGACAAGCTATTAAGGAGCTGACATTTAGAAGAGTGTTTAAACCCTTCTCAGATTAAAGCTTTTTATTCCCTCCAACTCCCAGCCCTTCCCCATTCCCTAACATTTGCCCCTTCCTTAGCGGATTTATTCCTGGAGTTCCTCGGTGCCTCCATCCCTGTTTTTTTCCCTGTATTTACCACGGAGCTAATGGGGAATAAACGAGGAGCAAAATGAAGCCGTTCCTGCTATAAATAATTGATGGACACCGCGGCTCCTCACGGATCCCACACAGGTCCCCGCGCACGTGGGCACGGAACGAGAAATTCCAGCTCCTCCACACAGACGGGAGATAAATATAAATATCAAAAAAAAAAAAAAAAAGACAGAAAAAGGAGAAACGTTCCTGCTTGACCCATCCCAGCTGGAAAAATCCAGGTATTACCACCTGGGAGGTGCCATCTGTGGTTGTCCCAGCCGCTGTCACCGCCGCTGTCCCCGCGCGAGCACGGCCACAATGCGGCGGAACAGCCGCGGATAATTAAACTTTGCGCTGAGGAGATAAAGCCGAGATGGGCTTTTTTTCCTCGGAGCTTTTCACATCCCAGCTGGAGGCAGCAGATAAGGTGGAAATTGGCCTATTTTCCAGCCTGGAGTGGTTTTGCAGTGGGAACGCAGCGAAATTTCAGATTTTTTTCGCCCGGCTTTTCTTTGAAATCAAAATTTGAGGGGTTCTACGGTGACGCCCCCGTGCCGGGAATGCAGCTTCTCCTGGGATCAGTGGGATGGGTTTCCTGGTGGGAATGAAGGGAAAAGCCTGGAGATGATCCTGAACCTCATCCCAGGAGGTTTTCCTGGCATGCTGAGGGTTTTTGTTTTCCATGGGATCACCAGGCACCAGCTCCAAATCCCAAATCTGGTGGGAACTGCTCAAATTCCTGCCCTGCCTGGGTGGGAATGAGTTCCATGAGCACAGGATGCCAGGAAGAGCCAGGAGGGCCACAAGAGTGATCCCAGCCCTGCAAGACCACAACAACAATTTTTGCCATATTTGGGTGGAAAATTCTGATTTTTTTGAGGGATTTGGGAGCTCTGGAGTTTGAAATCAGCAAGGGAAATGATCTCCATGTGATCTGCTGGGAATGGGAATTGTGGGAGTGGGAATTAAGGAGTGGAGCATTCCCCAGAGCATCCCAGGGGAGTGAAACCTGGGATGATAATCAGGGATTTGGGAAGCAGTGGGAATTATGGAGTGGAGCATTTCCCAGAGCATCCCAGGGGAGTGAAACCTGGGATGATAATCAGGGATTTGGGAAGCAGTGGGAATTCTGTTTAGCTCGGATTCATCCAGGGCTTGATTAATTGTAATTCTGTGACCATATAAATATATATGGATGTGCCAACATTCCTGGCTGGATGGGGCTCAGGATGACCTGGGATAGTGGAAATTGCCCATTCCTATGGAATGGATGGGATTTAAGGTCCCTCCAACCCAAATAATTCCACGATTCCATGATTTATTTAATTAAACGGGTGCTGCCATCCCTGGCGTTCCCTCTCATTTTCCATGATTTGCCTCTTCGTCCACAGGGCATTCCTGTTTTTTCTGGATATTCCACCAGGCATTCCTGGTTTTTCCGATATTCCCTCCACTCGCTCCATGGTAAATCCTGCTCAGTTTGCTCCAGGTCCAGATGTGGTGTACCCACAAATGGGGCTGGTTTTGCTGCAAATCTCCCCAAAAATGCATTAAAAATTAAGGAAAATGGGAACCAGAGGGAGAAGGAGTTGGGAACTGCAGGGATGGATCCATCCCCATGGGAAATGGACAGGCCCCAGTTTTCCCAGAGCTGGAATCATCCCCCAGGGCAGCAGTGCTGGAGCATCCTGACAAAATCCAGGTAAAAATTCCTGCTTTTCCTGGCTGCCTCTGCAGGGATGGAGAGGCTGAGAGGGGGAGAGGAGCCGAGTTAACTCCTGGCACATCCCAATCCCGTTTGCCTTCCTGCTGGATCGGAGCCTTCACCTCCAAAATTGCAGGGCCGGGAGCTCCTCTGAGGCCTCATTAATGGACGCTTGCCGAGCGCTCCGGGATCCTGCGGGAAGAGCGGCCACGGAATCGGGGCGCGGAATCTTTTCCCGAGTTTTATCCGCTCAATCCAGAGGGGCTTTGTGGGTGATAAAACTGCTCTGCCATCCCCTCCCCGGCCCCAATCGAGGCTCCGAGGGCTCCAAAATAAATATAAAAAACCCACGGATAAACCCCAAACCCTTGGAAGAATCCGTCTGTGCCGAGATAATTCTGCTTATGTAACGCATTATCTGCCTTTCTCTTGGCCGGGATTTCATTTCTCAGGGATATTTGCATGAAAACGGGAGCTTTGTTGCTTAGGAAATTCAGCTGCCACCGCTGCCGGCCCCATTCTGCTGCGGTCGAGTGACAGCCTTTGTGCTCCGCTCCCTCCCCGCGCCGCGTCCGCCTCCCTGGGAATGATATCCCTGATTTTAAAGGGAAAAACGGAGCTGGGAAAGCTCCTCCCGGTCCCTCTCGGCTGGAAGGGCTGCGAGGAGGGAGCTCAGAACGACTCCAGCAGCTCAGGGATGGGATTTTGGGGGGAAAAGGGTTTTTTGGTGGGAAGGGTTGAGGGTACTTACTCAGGGGTTGGGAGCGGAGTGTCCCTCTGTACTCCAGCCTTGGGTTTTCCAAGGATTCCCACTGGGAATCAGGGCCTGAGCAAGGGATGCTGAGGTGGTTGGGATTTTGGGGGGAAAAAGGGATATTTAGGGGGAATAAATGGGAAGGGTTGGGGTGTTCGGGAAGGTTTGGGAGTGGAGTGTTCTTCCTCTCCAGCCTTGTTTTCCAAGGATTCCCACTGGGAATGCAAGGCCTGAGCAAGAGATACTCAGGAGGGCCCCAAAGGCCTCAGGACCCCTTTGGGTATCCATGGATTTTCTCTCTGAAGTGGAATCAGTCCCTGCAGGAAACACCCATGGAAATACGAGGGGAAATTCCACGGCAAACTTTGGAATGTCTCAAATGAGAAACGTTCCCAGCCTGAAATGAAGGTGGAGATGGTTTTGTGGGTTACAAATCCCTGATTTGCCACCTTTCCCTCCCCTGGTGCTGCCTGAGCATTTGTGGATTCCAAACGAGAGGAAAAGGGTGGAAATGGTTCCGAGGGGGAAAGGGAGAACACGGAGGAGATCTGGGATGTTCCCAACAGCAGGATCCTCCTCGGCTCTTCCCACCCGCTCTCTGCCTTTTTCCAGATGTATAAATCATCCAGGCCAGGCAGAGGGATCCTTCCAGGGGATCCTTCTGGCTCCAGGCATTCCAGCAGAGATAAAAAATAAAGATAAAACCCTGGGACAACAGTCCTGCCACCTTTGATGAAAAATTCACCATCAGAAGATCTCCTGTTCTTCCTCGGGCTCTGCATCCCTGGGGTGCCCCTGGCCCGGCCCTGCCCTTCCTCACCTGGCTGATTTTTTTGGAGATGTATTTTTGATTCCTCGCATGTTATTTTTGATTCCTGCTGGTTTGTTTTTAATTCCAGGCCTGATCAGGGCTGGCTCCTGTTCCTGACACTGGATGAGATGGGGAAACCCCATAAAACCTCCTAAAACCCCAAATTTTGAGCTCTGCTGATACCAAAGGGGTCAGGGAGGGTTCATCCCACTTCAGCTCCTCTACAACCCTCAAAAGAGTGGAATTAGGGCCTTTAATGACTTGGAATTCCACAATAAAATAAATAGTGGGAGGCAGGGAGGCCGTGTATGGATCAGCAGGATTGGGAACTTTAATTGCTTTTTATTCACATGCTTGGTGTAATTCCAGGGCCCTGGAGCTGTTTCCTGCCTTTCCAAACATCAAATTAACAGCACTGAGGGATAATTGACCTCACCTCTGGAATAATTCCTTCATTCCAAAGGCTGAGGACTGCACGTTTCTGCTGGAGAAGGCAGAGATCCCGAGCAGGCTCAGGGAAGGCAAAGTTCCCCTCAAAACCCCACCCAGCATTCCCTGGGATTTCCATGGAGCCAGGGAGGCCTGGAATGAGGAGCAGAAACCCCTTCCCACCTTTTCCCAGTCACTCTGCCTTTCCTGAGCCCCTCTGGGATTTTTATTTTCCATCCAAGTCTGCTCCTCTCCCCTGGGAAAAGCTTCCTTTCCCTTCCCCCCTCCTTAGCTGCTCCTGAATGTTTGATATTCCCGGGATTCAGGGCTTGGCTCTGCTCCATCACCCCGGGATCAGGAGAGGAGCATCCTTAGAGGGAAGGAAGGATAAAAATACCCCAATTTCTTAGCTGGGGGAGGTTTGTTTTGGCTTTCCCTGCTTTAGGAAGCCCTGGAAAATCAGCCTTGGAGAAATCATGGAATCCTTTCCTGCCGAGGGGTTTTGGGATGGGAGTGAGGATGGACTGGGCTCAAGGAATTCCAGAGCTCATCCCAGGTGGAAGCTCAGGATCTGTGGGGGGCAGAGAGAAAATTCTTCCCTTCTCAGCCAATAAATCCCCAAATTCCTGAGATAATCAGGGATGAATAACTCGATATTCCTGCTGTCCCTTCTCCAGCTGTTCCTTCAATGCACGTTGGGAAGTTTATTCCCAAATGATCCCATTGAGAGACTTTCATTTAGGAACTCAAGAGAGGAGTTTAAAACGTTTCACCCTCTGCCTCCAACGCTTGGAATTAAAAATAAAAAAAAAAGGAGATAAAAAAATCCCTCCAGGCTTCCAAATGTGCTGGGAAATCTCCTGGAAACATCTGCCTGATCCCAAAGGGCTGCTGGATTTCAAAGCTGGGGTTGGCACAGCGCTTGGGGAGCTCGGAGTTGTCCCTTTTTGTCACCTCCAGCACCCCTGGGTTCTTCCAGCCAAGGGTTTTTCCGTGGTTAAAATGGGAGACTGGGCTGGGAATGGGGTGTCCATCTCATCCCCTTCCATCCCTCTGGAGATGGGAGAGCTGGGAATGCTCACCTGGGGAAAGGAAGGATCCAGGGAGAGATTCCAGCACATTCCAGGGGGCTCCAGGAGAGCTGGAGAGGGATTTGGGAGAAGGGATGGAGGGACAGGACTCAGGGAATGGCTTCAAGCTGGGAAAAGTTAGCTGGGATTTTGGGAAGGAATTCCTGGCTGAGGGGCTGGGATGGAATTCCCAGAGGAGCTGTGGTTGCTCCATCCCTGGAATTGTCCAAGGCCAGCTTGGGATAACCTGGGGTGGTGGTGGGAGGTGGGAAAAAAATGAGCTTTAAATCCTTTCCAACCCAAACAATTCCAGGATTCCATGGGGAACAGGGTGGGATCACACAGGGGAGGAGGGAATTAGGAATAAAGGCTGGGAATGCAGGGGGGAGCAAAAAAAAAAAAAGGGGGTATAGACTGGAAAAGTGAGGAAAAAACCCTGGGAAAACACAGGGATACATGCTGGGGAAATAGATATATGGTCAAAAAATAATCAAAAAATAGATATACACTGGAAAAATAGATATATGCTCTAAAAATGGATATACACTGGAAAAACACGTGGATAGATGCTCAAAAAAATGGATATACACTGGAAAATGGATATAGGCTGGGAAAATACACTGGATACATGCTGGAAAAATAGATATACACTGGAAAATAAATATATGCTCAAAAAATGGATACAGGCTGGGAAAATAGATATATGATCCAAAAATGGATATAAACTGGGAAAATATACTGGATACATGTTGGGAAAATAGATATATACTGGAAAAATATATATACACTGGAAAAATGGATATACACTGGGAAAACGTGTGGATATATGCTCCAAAAATGGATATACAGTGGAAAATGGATATAGGCTGGGATAGTACAGTGGATACAGGCTGGAAAATATAGATATATACAGAAAAAATAGATATATGGTCAAAAAATGGATACAGACTGGGAAAATATGCTGGATACATGCTGGGAAAATAGATATATACTGGAAAAATAGATATATGGTCAAAAAATACTCAAAAAATAGATATACACTGGAAAAATAGATATATGCTCCAAAAATGGATATATACTGGGAAAACACATGGATAGATGCTCCAAAAAAATGGATGTACACTGGAAAATGGATATAGGCTGGGAAAATACACTGGATACATGCTGGAAAAATAGATATATACTGGGAAATAAATATATGCTCAAAAAATGGATACAGGCTGGGAAAATAGATATACACTGGAAAATAGATATATGCTCAAAAAAACAGATATGTGCTCAAAAAATGGATAGACACTGGGAAAAAATGCTGGATACAGGCTGGAAAAATAGATTGACACTGGAAAATATATATACACTGGAAAAATGGATATGCACTGGGAAAAGCCATGGATGCACGCTGGAAAATGGATATACAGTGGAAAAATAAATGTATTTAAAAATACATGGGTACACATTGGAAAATGGATGTACAGTGGAAAAATAAATGGATATACACTGGAAAAATACAGGGATGCACACTGGAAAATGGATGTGCACTGGAAAAATAAATGGATATGCATTGGAAAAACCCATGGATACACACTGGAAAATGGATATACCTTGGAAAAATACATGGATATACACTGGAAAATGGATATACCTTGGAAAAATACATGGATACACACTGGAAAATGGATATACAGTGGAAAAATAAATGGATACACACTGGAAAATGGATGAAAAATAAATGGATATACATTGGAAAAATACATGAAACACACTGGAAAATCAATGTACAGTGGAAAAAAATGGATATGCATTGGAAAAACCCATGGATACACACAGGAAAATGGATATACTATGGAAAAATAAATGGATATACACTGGAAAAATACAGGGATGTACACTGAAAAATGGATATACCTTGGAAAAATACATGGATACACACTGGAAAATGAATATACAGTGGAAAATTAAATGGAAGCACATTGGAAAATGGATATACAGTGGAAAAATAAATGGATATACACTGGAAAAATACAGGGATACACACTGGAAATGGATATACCTTGGAAAAATACATGGATACACACTGGAAATGAATATACAGTGGAAAATTAAATGGAAGCACATTGGAAAATGGATATACAGTGGAAAAATAAATGGATATACACTGGAAAAATACAGGGATGCACACTGGAAAATGGATGTGCACTGGAAAAATAAATGGATATACATTGGAAAATACATGAAACACACTGGAAAATCAATGTACAGTGGAAAAAAAATGGATATACACTGGAAAAACCCATGGATACACACAGGAAAATGGATATACAGTGGAAAAATACATGGATACACACCGAAAAAGGGATTTACAGTGGAAAAATAAATGGATATGCACTGGAAAAATACATGGATGCACACTGGAAAATGGATGTGCACTGGAAAAATACAGGGATGCACACTGGAAAATGGATGTGCACTGGAAAAACCCACTGGGTTTGCCCCCCAAACCCCACGGAAGCCCCAGGGTGGCAGCAGGGCCATCTCCCCCTGGGGGTGGCACTCCCAGCCTTGTTCCCAGGATAAACCTTGGCTTCCCTCTGGAACGACTTCCTGGCACTTTCCCATTTCAACACAAATTATAGAGGGGAAGAGGGATGACGTGGCACTTGAAACTGAAACCCAGCTATTTCTTCCATCTTTATCATCCTGGGAAATGCAATATTTTGACATTTCCGAGGAGCTGCAGCACTGTGGGCTTTGTTGGTTTTTTTTTTCCCCAACATATTTTATCTTTCCCTGTAGGATATCAGCCGGGCTCCGTCTCCATTTTCTAATTTCATTGACTGGCACGGAGAATAAACCCCTTTATTTCCCCCAAAATCCACCCACTCAACGTCTTCCATTCTCCCATTCCATGAAGGTTTCCATGTAAGACGTTTTTCCAGCCTGGATGCTCCAGGAAAAAATTCCAGGGGAGACAAATTCCAAGTGATGTGGGAATTTGATTTTGTTCCAGGGCAAAGCTGAGGAATCCCGAGGGAAAAATGGGAATATGGGTCCCATGGATGGACTTTGCTCAGGGAGGGCTTTTGTTCCGGGGCAAAGTGAGGAATCCTTGTGGGAAATTGGGAATATGGATCCAACAGGCAGCTGAGAGCTCTCAGACCCCCCAACATTCCCTCTGCCCCAAAACAACCCCCTAAAATCCCAAACCCCACAGCGGCAGCTCAACCATTCCACCCCAGCTCCTCCAGCAGCACGGGGTGAAATAATCCTGGAAAACTGGGATTTGATGGATTTAGGGATTGATGCTCCTCACTCCCAGCTCCCCATGCCCTTCCCAAATATTCCCAGCCCTTCCCAGAATGGGAGAAACGCAGGGAATCCTTGATCCAGCTGGAGCAAGGCCCCCATTAAACCTGCATTGTAATGAACATTTAAATTCCGTGTTTTCCCCCTCCTGCCATCCCCTCCTCCCCTCCTCCTTTGAATAAATATTTCAGCATCTCGGAGCGCTGGGAGCGGGGCCGAGCAGGTTGATTTAATCTCTCATCCCCGCTCTCTGCCGAGCAGGAATTCTCTCATCTGCCTCCCGCACATCACAAATCCTCGCCGGGGGAAGGAGGGGGATCAGAGCCCTTCCAGCGCTTCCCTCCTTCCCTTTGGAAGCCCTTCAAGGATTTCGAGGAAGATGCGATTCACGGCTTTTAATCGCTCGGCTCGTTAACTCTTTGGGATGCGAAGGGCTGGAGATTCCTGGATTTCCCAGGGAATGAGGCCACAGCTCATCCCACAGAGGCGAATTCTCTCTGGTGTTTCCAGGATTTCTCACAGCTTGGATTTGTTTGGGTCCATTTATCCCAGAATTGGCACAAAATCCCCGAGAACGCAAAGAAACTCAATCTCTACGGCACCGCCAAGTCCTGAGGTGAATCCCTGGATCCACCTCTGCCAAGGGATGTTTGATGTGGATCTTGGGGCAAATAATTCCTGATTTCCCACCCCCAGCTCAGTCCTGGGGCAGGGATGGAGAGATGGGATTGATTCCCTTTTCCTGGCCTGGAAAAGAGCCCCAGCTGAAGCCAGCTGAGCTCAGCACCGTGCCCGGGCAGGTCAGCGTCCAGGCAGGGAGGAAGCACAAAAGGAGAATTATTTCTGTTTAATCCTTGCAGTATTAAGGGGAAATATCCACAGTAATGGTGAGGTTCTTAGGGAAAAAGAAAAAAAGTTCAAAAAGCCTGGAGTCTGCACAAAGAAAACAGAACTGGAAAATCTGAATAATGACCATGGAGCTGGAAAAGAGCTCCTGGAAAATCCTGACTCGGCAGAGACCTGGGAGCAGTTGTCTGGAGCCGACTGATTCCTCTGAGTCCTCATCTCCTGGAAGCTACTCGGTGGCTGAGGCCAAGCCAGGATCAAGGAGCTTTCCCGAGGATGGGAATGCAGCATTCCACACATCTCCTGGAAACTCTCTAGGGTTTTTCTTCCAGCAAAAAACCTTCTGAATTTTCAGTTTTACACTTTGTGCTCCAAACCTTCATTGGGGACAGGGAAAGCTCAGTGGGTGGCTGGACATGAGGGTTTGGGGCTGATTTATGGCTCCCTGTGACTCCCGAAATTGCAAACCCTGAGCTCAGCTCTGCCCAGGCTTGGGAATTGTGGCGTTGTGATTTCAGGGTTTACCTCAGAACCTTGGGTGCCTCCCTGATGGTTCCCACCCAGGTGTGTCAGTCACCTCTCCCTTCCCCTCCCAGCACTGTCTGTCAGTCCTGACATTCCAGAAGGGCTCCAGTGATTGGCAGATCCAAAGGATGCCCTCTGCCCCCGGGGGCACTGGGCCATCCAGGTGTCCTCTGTCCCTTGAGACCTCCCCTCCTGTCCCTGGCTGGTGGCTCCCTGCCCCTTCCCTGCCCTCTCCCCGGGGTTAAAAGGAGCAGCACCCACGGGCTCAGGAGTTCTGCTGGAGCTGGGGCTGGGTTCAGAGGCTGTGGGCCAGAACAAAGCTCTGGATCCAAACCCTCCAGCAGAACCGACTCCTTCCCTTCCCCATGGCCCTAAAGCTTCTCCACAGAGGGAAACCTGAGGAGCGGCCCCTGCACGGGAGGAAGCTCCATCCCAGCACCCCCAGAGCTCCTGCACGCCTGGACTTGTCCCCACGTGCCCAACTGCAGCCCCAGCCAGCCAAAAGTGTCCCTGGGGTGAAACACCACCCAGCCATGGCCAAAAGTGTCCCTGGGGTGAAACACCACCCAGCCATGGCCAAAAGTGTCCCTGGGGTGAAACACCACAGAGCCCTGTTTGGTTCAGAACCAAGGCCAGACAAGCTCAGACACATCCTGTCCTGCTGTGTTGGTAAATATTCCAATAAGGAATCCATCCCATAAAACATTTGTGGGAATGCTGGCGCTGATCCATCCTTGTCCCAATGCCCTCCCTGATCCTGCTGACCACAAGTGGACAATGGACACCATTCCCCCATGGAAAGCTCCACCCTGGGATGTTCCTCTGCCGGGCATGGCTGAGACAAAATGAAACCAGGGGTGGGAGAGAGATCCCAGAATTCCTGAGGTTGGAAAAACCCTCCAAGGTCACCGAGCCCAAGCTGTGCCCCATCCCCACCTATGGGGATAAACCACGTGGGACTGCATTTTCTTCGTGGTGGAAAAAGTTCATTCTTTGTTGGTATAACTCCTTTTTATACGGTTTTACAGACCTCCAACTGGCCAGCAGCTTTCTCTCCAATTACTTTATTGTTAAATAACAAATTATTTTGTATTGATTGATCACTCAAATCCCCCGTGTGCACCTGCAGGAAAAGTTGTTTGTGAGAGATAATTTTTGTTTTTCTGTCTAAAACCAGTTTGTACAGGTGCAGGTTGTTTTTCACCCAGGAATAGATTGTTATCTTAACAAACTGCTCACGCCAGGACGTGGGAATTTGGGAAGGCAAGGCCAGCCACTGATTCTGACTTTTTGAAGATTTTCTTTATGATTTTTCTACCTTGCTGCAACACCCACCTTGTCCCCAGCCCAGAGCGCCGGGTGCCACCTCCAGGAATTCCTTGGGCACCTCCAGGGATGGGCACTCCAAACCTCCCTGGGCAGCCCCAGCACCCAAATCCCCCTCCCAGGAGGGTCCTGGCCCCTTCCCACCAGGATCCTTCCCATTATCAGCAGGGAAGGATGGTCCAAATGATTAATTAACTCTGGAGTGTTTAATTACCCTCAGAACATTCAATGGACATCACCAGCTCCATCTCCCAGCATTCACAACACTCACTCTCCCAATTAGCTGTAATTAAGGATTATAATGAATCTCTGTGTTTACATCAGCCTTTAAAATCCCAAATTTTGGTTATTTGCAGTCTCCACGTGCTCCTTGGCGAGGAAAACAGCAGGAAAAGGCTCCTTTGTGCCGTGGATTGTGCCGAGGCCTCGCAGCCGATTGTGGACAAGCTCGGGGTCAGAAGGAGAAATTCGGGAAAAAATCCAAACTCCAATTTCCGAGGCTGCAATTCCCCCTGAATGAGGAGCGAATCCCCCTCCTGCTGCCATTGTTTACCTCCCAGGCTGACAATGCAGATTTATGCAAATGAGAGCCGGGCTGCTGTTTGTCTGCTGGTTAATTAGCAGCGCATTCCGGCCAGGGAAGCCAGGCTTGGAGAATTCCTCTGGTTCCATCAGCTGCTGGATCTCTTCCCCCCATTCCTGTCCCACTTCTGGGGCTTTGCCAAAAACTGCCATGGACATTGTGGGGCTCCTGGGCTTGGGAACAGGGAAAAAAGGATCTGGGAAAAATGGGAAAAGTGGGATCTGGGAAATGGGGGGAAAATGGGATTTGTGCAGGGGTGAGCGGCAGTTTTGCATAAATATTTCCCTTCCAGTTTCTTTGTGCAGTCCCAGAATTATGGAATTGTTTTGGGGGAAAAGGACCTTTCAGAGAACCAAGGAATGGTCGGGATAAAAAACCTTTCATAGAGCCATGGAATTGTTGGGATACAAGACCTTCCATAAAGTCGTGGGGATGTTTGGGTTGGAAAAGTCTTCTCAGAGAATCATGGAAACATTTGGGTTGGAAAAGACCTTTCAGAGAATCATGGAAACATTTGGGTTGGAAAAGACCTTTCATAGGATCATGGAATTGTTTGGGTTGGAAAAGACCTTTCATAGGATCATGGAATTGTTTGGGTGGGAAAAGACCTTTCTCATGGAATAACTAAAAACGGATGGGGAAATCTCCAAGACCTTCTTGCTCTCCCCGAGGTGCATCAACAACCCCAAAAGGCAAAATTTGGGGTAAATTCCTGGGAGAAATGTACAAACTGTCAGTGGGCAAAGACCTGAACAACCCCTGGGATGATTTATTCCCAAAAAGATGCTGGATCAGCTCCAAGTGTTGGGGACAACCACGGCCCTGCCCAAGCTGAGCTTCATCTGGGAATGTTCTGGGATCAGCCACAGCATTCCAGGGCTTCCCCTCCCACCCCTTCTTCCCAATTTTTCCCTGTCCTCTGCTCTGCTTCCCTCAGGGCCAATTTCTTTGCCTGGATTTACACTTTTATTTACAAATCCAGATCCCCCTGGGGGCATCCCGGCACCCTCAGGATTCCAGTGCTTCTTTCCAAGCTGGCCCCTTACAGTGTTTCCTCTGCAATTTCTGCACACACAGCCCAGCAAAAATGGGCCTAAACACTGCAATTTTCCAACCATTTTCATCCAAATTGTCGGCAATTTCCCAATGGTCCCAGCACCAAATTATAACTGAGTGCTCGGAAACGCGGCGAGGCTGCCCAGGCGTCCGTGGGCAGGCGAGGGAGGGGGGAATTTTGGGATGAGGTGGCAGCAGCTGGACACAAACCCTTCAAAAATGGGTTTTTAGGTTATTAACGGCCACGTCGCAGGCCTGGAGTGGTCGTGGGGGGAGGATGAGGCCATTCCCGTGATGGATTTGGGATAAAACGCCGTAAATCCCTGGGAAAGGAGTTGGTTTTTTGCAGGATATTTGTGGCGCCAAATGGCAAAATAGAAATGGATCCCAAAATAAATCGGGCCAATGGTTCAGGCTGAGGGGTCGCTGCAGTTCAGGCACTCGGGAAGAAATTCCAGCCTGGAAGAGGAGGTGGGGCCTGGGATATTCCAAGAGGGGGATCCAGGAGGGCTTTGCATGGCTCCAAAAATGCCCAATTCCACCATTTCTGGGGGATACCTGGGAATGTTCAAATCCAGGCTGGAAGGGGCTGGGAGCAGCCTGGGATTGGGGAAGGTGTCCCTGGCCATGGGAAGTCCCACCCTGGGATAGGATGGCTGGCTGGAATGGGATGGATCCCATCCTGAGGGACTTCAGGCCTCTCCAACCCCAAACCATTCCAGGTGTGGATAGGGGTGCTCCAAGGTCAATGCTGCAGGAAAACCTGGATATTTGGGATTGGATTTGGGTGTGGATAGAGGCACTCCAAGGTGGATGCTGCAGGAAAACCTGGATATTTGGGAAGGAAAAGCCAAGATTTGAGGCAGAACATTCCCACCCCATTCCTGGACCACCATCCCCACGCCATCGGGGTCATCCCATCCCTTCTCTGCTGTGGAAATGCAGCGGGAATTTGGGATTCGGGAATCAGGGATTTGGGAATCTGGGATTCAGGAATCTGGGATTCGGAATCTGGGATTCAGGAATTTGGGATTCAGGAATCTGGGATTTGGGAATTTGGGATTCGGGAATCTGGGATTCCGAATTTGGGATTCAGGAATTTGGGATTCAGAAATCTGGGATTTGGGAATTTGGGATTCGGGAATCTGGGATTCAGGAATTTGGGATTTGGAATCTGGGATTCAGGAATTTGGGATTCAGGAATTTGGGATTCAGGAATTTGGGATTCAGGAATCTGGGATTCAGGAATTTGGGATTCGGGAATTTGGGATTCAGGAATTTGGGATTCGGGAATTTGGGATTCGGGAATCTGGGATTCGGAATCTGGGATTCAGGAATTTGGGATTCAGGAATTTGGGATTTGGAATTTGGGATTCAGGAATTTGGGATTCAGGAATTTGGGATTCAGGAATCTGGGATTCAGGAATTTGGGATTCAGGAATTTGGGATTCGGGAATTTGGGATTTGGAATTTGGGATTCAGGAATTTGGGATTCGGGAATTTGGGATTCGGAAATCTGGGATTCAGGAATTTGGGATTTGGAATTTGGGATTCAAGAATCTGGGATTCAGGACTCTGGGATTCGGGACTCTGGGATTTGGGAATCTGTGATTAAGGAATTTGGGATTCAGGAATCTGGGATTAAGGAATTTGGGATTCAGGAATTTGGGACTCAGGAATCTGGGATTTGGAATCTGGGATTCAGGAGTTTGGGATTCAGGAATCTGGGATTTGGAATTTCCCCCTGGAGCTCTGTCTCTCCCGGTCCCTCTCCGCTCGGTGCCGTCCTCCTGCTCCTTCCCACATGGATTTCCCACTCCCTGCTCCCCCCGGCGCCAGGAACCCCACAGATATTTTTGTGCTTCTCACAGACGGCCTCGGTTTCAAACCCAACCACGCTGCAGGCTCGGGGAATGTATCAATAATTACACGAGGTGTTAATTGCTTCCCAGGAAGGGCTTTTGTCTCTCCTGCCTCGGCTGAGACGGCGACAGGGAAAGCCAACAAGTGTCAAGAGCCGTGCTTCAATCCCGAGCTGAGAGCGTTTATTAAAATTGCTAATGAATCTAATAATTAAACACATAAATATATGTTACCTCAGGTGTTAAATCTCATTATTGGGCCGTCCAAAATCAATTTGGGGGCGTCTGCATATTAACACGTGGGCAAAGTTAATTAGAAATGTCCAGATCAATATTTGAGTAATTCTTAACCGGTGGAATCCCTGTCTGCAGAGCTGTGAATAAGTTATATCCCAGAAATTAATGCCTTCTCCTAATGGAGTTTATCCTGGGAAATTAATAATACTCCAGGAAATCTGTGGAAATAAATGACAAACCTGTTTGCCTGAGCACTGCCCTGGGGGAAATTGTTAAATATCCGTTGTCAGAGCCTGGGCTCTGCTCCAGCTCCTCCTGGAGAGGTGGGACAGGGCTGGGATGGAGCCTGGAGGGCTCTGACCCTCATCCCCTGCTCCAGGGGCTCCAGCTCAATCCCACTTTCCCAGGAAACTGGGGCTCCTGTAACTCAGGTGGCTCTGAGCCTCATTCCCTGCTCCAGGGGTTCCAGATCTGCTTTTCCAAGAGATGGAGCTTGGGCAGAGCTCATCCCACTCCAGGCAGATCTCATCCCACATCTCCAGCTCATCCCACACCTCCAGCTCATCCCACACCTCCAGCTCATCCCACAGATCCAGCTCATCCCACACCTCCAGCTCATCCCACACCTCCAGCTCATCCCACAGATCCAGCAGGGCCCATCCCACTTCTCATCCCACCTCCAGTGAAACCACCCCATGGAATTGTCCTGCTCCTCTTGGACACCTGGCCTGGATGAAGGTCCCAAACCTGCGCTGGTGCAAATCAGGGCTGTGATGGATCCCACCTCAGATCCTGACCCAAAACCCATGAAATCCGGCAGCTCTGGCTCTCCTGGAGCTCTCCTGTCCTAAATCCTCCCCTACACATCCCAAATCCTCCCCTCCATGTGGGATGTGTCTGACACATCCCAAGTCATTCCCTCCACGTCCCAAATAATTCCCTCCACATTCCAAATCATTCCTTTCACATCCCAAATAATTCCCCTCCACGTAGGATGTGTCTGACACATCCCAAATCCTCCCCTCCACATCCCAAATCTTCCCTTCCACATCCCAAATCTTCCCCTACACATCCCAAATGATCCCTCCACATCCCAAATCCCCCCCTCCACATCCCAAATCTTCCCCTCACACCAATCCCCGCCAAATCCCCGCGCCACAGCCAAAAGCCCCCGCCCATCCCACCCCCACATCCCAAACTCCCCTCCACATCCAAAACTCCTCCCCGCCACACCCAAAGTCCTCCCCTCCACATCCCAAATCCTCCCCTCCACATCCCAAATCCCCTCCACATCCAAATCCTCCCCTCCACATCCCAAATCCTCCCCTCCACATCCCAAATCCTCCCTCCACATCCCAAATCCCCCCTCCATGGGCCTTGGGAAAGGGGAAAAGCAGCTCTTGGGCAGGGCAGGTGCTGATTTCAGGGCTGGCTCATCCCCCAGTGATTTATAGGGAATGTCTGCCCTTCCCGGGCACCTGGAGGACCTTGGGGTCGGGATGAGGCACGGGGCCAGGGGCCAGGGGCTGTCACACCCCCCTGAGCAGTGACAAATCAAAGCCCAGCCCTGGGGACAGCCCAGCAGCGCTTTGTGGCACCGTGGGGCTCTCCGGCAATTAATCCTCCCCTCATTAACCTCCTCATTGTCATTTATCCTCCCTGCTCGTGCCGGCTGGGGTTTTATTGCTCATAAAGGGCAGCCGGGTCCCTGCGGAGGGGAGGGGGGAGCGGAGGGGGATCCCGCGGGTCTCCCCCGGCTTCCAGCACCTTCCCCGCCGGGATTTGTTCCCGACTCCGCCGCCTCCCCTGGGGTGACACCATCCCTCAATCTGCTCCCACACCTCCCTGTCCCCAGGGCAATCTGCGCCCAGAACGATTTCCCGATTGCTCACTCCGCCTCCTCCTCTCTGCTTCTGCCGGCTTGGGGTTGTGTTGGGTTTATTTCATTTTTTGGTTGTTTTTTTTTTTGTTTTTTTTTTTGGTTTTTTAAAATATTTTTTTTATTTCTGAAGGATCACACAATCCCGGGTTTAGCAATAATTGAGGGCTGGGGGGGTTCTGCTGCTCCTTTTGGTTTTGGCCGCTCTGGAAGGGGCTGCTGCCACCTCCGGGGGGACATTTGGGACCTCCCCATCCCAAGGAAAGGTCCCACAGCCCAGGCAGGGCTGGGACAGGGATTTGGGATCAGTTTTGAGCCGTTTGACCCCAAAACCAGAATTATCCACCATGGATGAGGTGGGAAAGGATCAGAAATCCCATCCATGGGAACACCCACCATCCCAGTGTGCCCCAAACCCTCCGGCCTCGGACACTTCCAGGGGTTAAAAACATCCAAATGAATTCCCAGGAATTCCTTCAGGAGCAGGGAGCTCCCAGCACATTCCCAAATCCAATGGGATTCTTGGAAGTTCCTCCCAGCACATTCCCAATCCAATGGGATTCCTGGAAGTTCTTCCCCCACATTCCCAATCCAATGGGATTCCTGGAAGTTCTTCCCCCACATTCCCAATCCAATGGGATTCCTGGAAGTTCCTCC
The DNA here is from genome assembly GCF_022539315.1 of Serinus canaria. Taxonomy (NCBI): domain Eukaryota; kingdom Metazoa; phylum Chordata; class Aves; order Passeriformes; family Fringillidae; genus Serinus; species Serinus canaria. The sequence goes on along the minus strand of NC_066335.1, from coordinate 2,821,292 downwards.
AGCAAATTCCCAATCCAATGGTTCTGGAAGTTCCTCCCCACATTCCCATCCAATGGCATTCCTGGAAGTTCCTCCCCGCACATTCCCAATCCAATGGGATTCCTGGAAGTTCTTCCCCCACATTCCCAATCCAATGGGATTCCTGGAAATTCCTCCCCCACATTCCCAATCCAATGGGATTCCTGGAAGTTCCTCCCCCAAATTCCCAATCCAATGGGTTTCTTGGAAGTTTCTCCCCCACATTCCCAATCCAATGGCATTCCTGGAAGTTCCTCCCCCACATTCCCAATCCAATGGGTTTCTTGGAAGTTTCTCCCAGCACATTCCCAATCCAATGGGTTTCTTGGAAGTTTCTCCCCCACATTCCCAATCCAATGGCATTCCTGGAAGTTCCTCCCCCACATTCCCAATCCAATGGGATTCCTGGAAGTTCCTCCCACCACATTCCCAATCCAATGGGATTCCTGGAAGTTCCTCCCAGCACATTCCCAATCCAATGGGATTCCTGGAAGTTCCTCCCCCACATTCCCAATCCAATGGGATTCCTGGAAGTTCCTCCCAGCACATTCCCAATCCAATGGCATTCCTGGAAGTTCCTCCCCCACATTCCCAATCCAATGGCATTCCTGGGAAACCCACGGAGCTCCCGGGCTGGCAGCCCCTGCTCCCCGGTTTCTCCACCTTTTCCCTCCATTTTTCCCTCTCCAGCACCGCCCCAATCCTGCTGGGAGCCCCAGAATGTTCCTGTTTGTTGTAGATTCCTCTGCATCGGATTATCCATTGCAAGAGAAACCAAATTCCCTGAAATTCCCAGACCCATGACGAGCAGGGGCAATTCCCAAGCTCAGAATCAGGAATTACCTGCGAGGCTCTGCATTCCCTGCACTTTTATTTTTTAATTTTAACCTTTCCAGGCCACCTGGATCCCAGCAGATCCCAAAAATGCTCCCTGGCCCAGCCAGTGTGGGGCTCCTTGAGGGATCCAAGCCGGGAGAACCTGTGGATGGGGTTCAGGTGGCTGGGAAGGTGTTTATGGAGATATTTATGAGGATGTTTATGAGGATATTTAGGAGGATATTTACGGCAGGTCCTGCTGTTCCTGGGCGAAATATTGATTGGTAAACAAAGGAATGTCCCTGAGACTGTTAAATCAGCCTGAGCCACGGCCCAGGCTGGAAATACCAAAAAAAAATCGTTTTTTTTAACATTTCTGTGTCTGTTTTCATTGGTAAAATGAATTTATTGGGGGAGAAGGGGCAGAGAGCATTCACGGGGCTGCTCTGTGCTCCCGGAGCTGCCTCACCCCAGTCCTGCCCGTGGCTCCAACAGCCGAGCAGGGACTGATTATTTTGTTCCTTCAGCCAGGAGTGTCCCCAGCTGGGCCGGGAGTGGTGGCACTGGGACAGCCCCTGGAGCATCCCTGATTTCCCGGGATCCCACCGCGGCAGGGCAGAGCCGTTATCCCGGATTTATGGCAGGAACCTGCCCCACCTGGAGCGATTCCCGAGCTGGGGAGAGCCCGGGAATGGCAGCAGCATCCCAGGATCTCGGAGCTGCCAAAAATGGGGTTGGCAGCTCCTCATCCGCGGGAAGCAGCAGCGGTTGGGGTTTTTATTGGAAGAAATACAACTTTCTGCTTTTATTGGTGCCTCGCTCTCGGTTTTATATCCTTTGCCTTTGCCTGAAAGGAGAAAAACGAGGCTCTCAACTTTGCACGCCCTCGCTCTCGCCCCCCTTATCTAAAGGCAGCGCTGCAGATTGTGCCGTAAGCCTGAGATAAGGGCAGGGGGCGGGCTGGGGGCTGGGAGGTGCCTCCCTCCCTCCCTCCCTCCCTCACTCACTCCCTCTCTCTCTCCTGCCCTCCCTCCCGCCCTCCCTCCCTCCCTTCCTCCCTCCCTCCCTCCCTCACTCCCTCTTTTCCTCCCTCCCTCTTTCCTCCTCCCTCTTCCTCCCTCCCTCCCTCACTCCCTCTTTTCCTCCCTCCCTCTTTCCCTCCTTCCCTCCCTCCTTCTCTCCCTCCCTCCTTCCCTCACTTCTCATCTGGGTCCCCAGGGGGGTTTGGGGCAGGCAGGAGGGGCAGGAAAGGCCTGGAGGGAGAACATGGAGTGGGATCAGCTCTGGAGGATCCTGCAGGAGAACATGGGGTGGGATCAGCTTGGGAGAACATGGAATGGGTTCAGCCCAGGAGAACATAGGGTGAGATCAACCCAGGAGAACATGGAGTGGGATCAGCTCTGGAGGATCCTTGGGAGAACATGGGGTGGGATCAGCCAGGAGGAATCCTTGGGAGGACATGGAATGGGATCAGCGCTGGAGGACCCTGCAGGAGAACATGGAGTGGGATCAGCGCTGGAGGATCCTGCAGGAGAACATGGGGTGGGATCAGCTCTGGAGGATCCTTGGGAGGACACGGAGTGGGATCAGCCAGGAGGACCCTGCAGGAGAACATGGAGTGGGATCAGCCCAGAAGAACATGGGGTGGGATCAGCCAGGAGGACCCTGCAGGGCCTGTTCCTGTCCCTGTCACTGGCGCTGTCAGTGGCACGGGGCAGTCGCTGTCCCGGCAGGGCAGAGCTCACACCTGGCTCAGGTGCTCAGGAGCGTGGGCACACCTGAGCCTGGTGTGAGCTCAGCCCTGCTGGGACAGCAGGTGCAATCCTGGGCCTGGAAAGGCTTTTCCTGGATCCTTGGGAATGTCTGGGTGCAGAGAGGGGCTGGTTCCCCCAGCAGGAGCAGGAGCTGTGCCTGGGGAGAGCCCCGAGCCTGCCCTGGGGTCCCCTCAACCACCGCCACCCTGCCCTGGTGCCACCTCCTGCCAGGCCCAGGGCACGGAATTCCAAGAATCCCAGGCTTCTGCACATCCCAAAATCCGGGGTTGAGGCGTGGATGGGCATTGCCACCTAGCGGGGTGCCCTCTGCCCAGGCCACCACCACAGTGCCACCACCACAGTGCCACCACAGTGCCACCACCATGGCACGAGGGATGGGATTTGCTGGAGCAGGGACAGACCTGGGAATGTCGCTGTTCCCTCCTTCCCCGGAGCGAGCCCTCAGAGGGTTTTTTTGTTCTCTCCATCTCTCCTCACAAGTTTTTCCTCTCAAAAAATCCCTTTTTTCCCGGGAGCAGCAAAGGTCAGGCTTGGCCCCGGGTGCTGGGGCCGGGCAGAGCCCTCAGACACCTTCGGATTCCGGGGGAAAAAAGGAGGCACTGAGAGAAATTTGGGATGGAGAGACACGAACTGCCCTCACCAGGGCACCAGGGCTGGCTGTCACAGGGTCCCTGAGCTGGGGGAACAAAGGTCTCGTGGAGAGGGGCGGGATCTGGGGATGAGGCTCGGGAAAAATGGGATAACGCACCCAAGGGTACAGGAAAAAGGGAATAATGTGTCCAAGGGCACAAAAAATGGGAATAACCCATTGAGGGGCTCAAAACATGGGAATAACATGTCCAAGGGCACAAAAAATGGGAATAAGCCATCGAGGGGCTCAAAGTATGGGAATAATCTCTCCAGGGGCACAAAAAATGGGAATAACCCATCAAGGGGCTCAAAATATGAGAATAATTTGTGCAAGGGTACAAAAAATGGGAATAATCTGTCCAAGGGCATGAAAAAAGGGGGAATAACCTGTCCAAGGTCTCAAGGAATGGGAATAACCCATCCAAGGGCACAAAAAATGGGGAATAAACCATCCAAGGGCTCAAAAAAAGGGAATAACCTGTCCAAGGTCTCAAGGAATGGGAATAATCTATCCAAGGGTTCAAAAAAAGGGAATAACCCATCCAAAGGCACAAAAATTGTGAATATCTGCCCAAGGACATAAAAAATGGGAATAACCAGTCCAAGGGCACAAAAAAAGGGAGCAACTCATCCAGGAGCACCAACAAAATGGGAATAACCAATCCAGGGGGACAAAAAATAAAGGGACTAACCCATCCAAGGGCTCAAAAAAAATGGGAATAACCCATCCAAGGGAACAGAAAATGGGAATAACCCATCCAAGAGCATGAAAAAATGGGAATAACCCATCCAAGGGAACAGAAAATGGGAATAACCCATCCAAGGGCCCAAGTGACAAGGCCACGTCTCGCCCTGCCATGGCTCTGACCCAAAACCACCCCAGGAGCTGCAGGGCTGAGACAAAACCACCCCAAATGCTGGATCCGGGTGCCCCTGGGAAGTTTTTCCCTCCCCCAGCCCCTGTTTTGGGGTGGATAAACATTTTTTCCTCAAAATCCAGGCAAACAAAGCCCGGCCTGGGGTCGGGCGCTCGAGGAAGGCAAAATAAATGTTTCAGCAGCACAGGAGAAATCTCTGATCCAGCTCCCTCTAAATCATTCATGGCCCTCCCTGGCTGCTCCAGGAAGAGCCAATTATCCCCATTTTCTGCTAAACATTGAGATTCCCAGAATTTTTTTGTTGGGAAAGAGGGGAGGTGCTTGCAGGGTCCCCAGTGGGGGTTTGGAGAGGGCAGGCCAAAGCTCTGGAGGTCCCAGCCCTGCCTGGCTCATCCAGGAGAAAATTCCAGCGGGAAAATCCCGGCAGATCTTCCCCAGAGCCAGCTGGAACCCGACACCAGCAGGGCTGGGAATTGAGATTTTCCAAAAGCTTCATTTCCAAATGTTCATCATTTCCAAATGTTCATTTCGCTCAGAATTAATGGGATAATTGAAAAGGGGAAAATAAAAATTTCTTATTGAACACAGCTTTGTGTCTGAGCGCTGACAACGAGGTGGGAAAAATCCACCCGGCTGCTCATTCCCAATAAAAACGTTTCTTTCCAAAAGCAGCTGGATTGAATTGGGCAAAGCAAGAGCTGCCTGCTAAAATCAGAATTATTGGGGGGTTTGGGGGCCTCGGAGGGAGCTCAGCCCCCAGCCCGGAGTGGTGGGAATGTGGGGATGGGGATGGTCGGTGGCAACTCAATCCTGAATTTCTGGCTGCTTTATTTAGAAATCATTTAGTCCATTATTATGAATATTAATGTCAAATTAAAAATACTAAAGTCATTAGCAATAATAAATTAGTTTGTATAATCTATATTACATTACATATTACATATATTACAATAGGTATATATGATATTATGTCATAGTCCATGTATATAATATACCAGGATATGATAGGAGCAGGTAAGTGAGGGAGATGTAGAGGAGATGACAGTACAACATGATAGGACATGTACAGGATTATGACATTAGATGATATATATATATTGTATTAGATTAGATATCGATTATATAGATTATTTATATACTATATTATATTATATGATAGTATATGATATTATATTGATTAATGACATTCAGTATTATATTATCATTGATATTATCATTATATTTACTATGATATTATTATATTATATTATATTATATTATATATACCCTTAAAAAAGTTTAAAAACGCATTTCTGTTAGAAATAACACACCAAGAAAAACTTAATTTAATTCCTATTTAATGTGGGACAGAGTCCTTGGGGAAAATAATTCCAACATGCTCCAAATTAGGGGAATTTTTTCCATAAAATTTGAGTTTTCCTCTTTTTTTTTTTCCATAAAACTTGAGTTGTAGGAATGGGATTTCCACCATTTTTCCATGAGATTCAGGATATTAAAGAAAAAAGTCTCAATTTAACATCAAAATGTGAAATGCCTTCATAAAAAGGGAGTTTTGATGGGGTTGGTCCTGTTGGCACGGCTTTGGGGTGGCGGCATTTTGGGGTTGGGCACAGAATCCTAAATCCTAAATTCTGCATCCCAGATCCCAAACCCTTAATCCTGTATTCCAAATCCCACACCCCAAATTCTGCATCCCAAATTCCACATCCCTTTTCCTGCATCTTGCATCCCATACCCAAAACCCCTCATTCCAAATTCTGCACCCCAAATCTCAAACCCCACATACCAAATCCCGCATCCTGCATCCCAAATCCCCCACCCCCAAATCCTGCGTCTTCATCCCACACCCCAAATCCTTTAGCCCAAATCCCAAATCCCACATTCCACACCCCAGATCCTTCACCCCAAATCCTGCATCCTGCAGCCCAAGTCCCAAATCCATCACCCCACATCCCACACCCCAAATCCCACACCCTGCACCCCAAATCCCTCATTTTGTAAGCCCAATCACTCACATCCAAAATCCCAAATCCCACATTCCCCCCCCAGATCCTTTTTTTCACCCCAAGTCCTCTTGCCTCCTTTCAGCTGCACCGCCAAATCCCAAATCCGTCACCCCAAATCCCAAATTTTGCATCTCGCATCCCAAATCACTCATCCTGCACCCCAAATCCCAAATCCTGCATCCCAAATCCTTCACCCCAAATCCTGCATCCTGCACCCCAAATCCCACACCCCAAATCCCAAATCCCTGATCCCAAATCCCAAATCCCACATTCCACACCCCAGATCCTTCACCCCAAATCCTGCATCCTGCAGCCCAAGTCCCAAATCCATCACCCCACATCCCACACCCCAAATCCCTCACCCCAAATCCCTCACCCTGCACCCCAAATCCCTCATCTTGCATCCCAAATCACTCATCCCACATCCCTAAATCCCACATTCCACACCCCAGATCCTTCACCCAAGTCCTGCATCCTCATCCTGCACCCCAAATCCCAAATCCTTCACCCCAAATCCCAAATCCCAAATCACTTTGCATCTGACATCCCAAATCCTGCATCCTGCACCCCAAATCCCAAATCCCTCACCCCAAATCCCTGATCCCAAATCCCAAGTCCCTGATTCCAAATCCCAAACCCCTGATCCCAAATCCCAAATCCCAAACCCCTGATCCCAAATCTCTAATTCCAAATCCCAAACCCCCGATTCCAAATCCCCAATCCCCGATCCCAAATCCCCAAATCCCAAATCCCCAATCCCAAATCCCTCTCCCCGCGGATCCGCCGCTCCCACCGCCGCTCTCATTAGCGGCTCCTCATTTCCATGGATCCCGGGAACGGGGACTCAAACCAGCCCCGGCTGGCAGGGATCAAAACAAACCCGCGCCGCAGGAAAGCGCGGCTGAGGCCGAGGTGAGCGGCTCCAGGAGCCCTTTCCACTCTTTCATCCCTTTTTTTCCCGTCCTCTCCATCGTTTCTCGCCGAGCGCGGAAGCTCAGGCGGGGATTTGATGGATCCGAGATCTGAGGGCTCGGCTGGCAGGGGATGCTCCGCGTTTAGCATCGGTAATCAAACCCAGAGCTGCTGCTTTTGCCATCGCAGAGTCCCCAAATCCCTCCCAAAGCAATCCCAAATCCCTCCCAAAGCAAACCCAAAACTCCTCCCAAAGCAATCCCAAATCCATCCCAAAGCAATCCCAAAATCCCCCCCAAAGCAATCCCAAAATGGGTCCCAAAGTAATCCCAAATCCCTCCCAAAGCAATCCCAAATCCATCCCAAAGCAATCCCAAAATGGGTCCCAAAGCAATCCCAAATCCATCCCAAAGCAAACCCAAATACATCCCAAAGCAATCCCAAAATCCCTCCCAAAGCAATCCCAAAATCCCTCCCAAAGCAAACCCAAAATGGGTCCCAAAGCAATCCCAAATCCATCCCAAAGGAATCCCAAAATCCCCCCAAGCCCAATCCCAAAATCCCTCTCCAAAGCAATCCCAAAATCCCCCAAAGCACGCAATCCCAAATCCTCCCAAAGCAATCCCAAATCCATCCCAAAGCAAACCCAGAATTCATCCCAAAGCAATCCCAAAATGGGTCCCAAAGTAATCCCAAATCCCTCCCAAAGCAATCCCCAAAATCCATCCCAAAGCAATCCCAAATCCCCCCAAAGCAATCCTTCAAAATGGGTCCCAAAGCCATCCCACATCCCCCTCCCCCAATCCCCCCCAACGCAATCCCAAAATGGCGTCCCAAAGCAAATCCCAAAAGTGGGTCCCAAAGCAATCCCAAACAAATTGGGTCCCCAACGCAATCCCAAATCCAGTCCCAAAGCAAACCCAGAATCACATACCCAAGCAAGAATCCCAAAATGGGTCCCAAACAGACATCCCAAATCCCTTCCCAAAGGCGCCAATCCCAAAATGGGTCCCAAAAGCAATCCCCAAAGACCATCCCAAAGGAATCCCAAAAGCCCCCCCAAAGCAAGCCCAAAGTGGCCACTGCCCCAAGCACGCCAAAATGCCCGCCCAAGCAAACCCCAAATACCATCCAAAGCAAACCCAAATACATCCCAAAGCAATCCCAAATCCATCCCAAAGCAAACCCAAAACCCATCCCAAAGCAATCCCAAAACCCATCCCAAAGCAATCCCAAAATCCCTCCCAAAGCCACAGTGACCGTCACCAGGACCCCGCCGATGCCGTTCTGGGTTTTGCCTTTTTTCTTTTCTCTCTTCTCAGACATTTCCAATTCCATGACCCTTTCTATCCATAACTCGTTTTCCCAAGGATTTTCCACACCCAAATTTTCCATACCCGAAATTTTCCACACCCAAATTTTCCACTCAACAAATTCCAGACCTCCAAAAAAAGGACTTGACCTGGGAGAAGATTTCATCACTCTTGTCCTTCTAATTGTTTTTGGTCAATTATGCTGATTTCCTGAATAAATGCAAATTGTACCGAGCCCGTGTGAGTGGAATTTATCTTTCCTGAACTGCCCCTGAAGGCCTTCAAACAAAAATCCACATTTTATATTTCCTCTGTTCTAAATTCACCTCGATTTTCACTTCCAGGTTGAGAAAAAGGGTTGGGTTGGAATTTGGGATTTGCCAGATCCCGGAGATGCTGACTCAGCAGGGTTTGGCCTCTTTGGGTGGGAATTCCATGCTGGGAAAAGCCCAATACTCCCTGTAAATTTTATTTTAGGCTCAATATTCCCTGTAATTTTTATTTTGGGCCCAATATTCCCTGTAATTTTTATTTTAGGTCCAATATTCCCTGTAATTTTTATTTTAGGTCCGATATTCCCTGTAATTTTTATTTTGGGCTCAATATTCCCTGTAATTTTTATTTTGGGCCCAATATTCCCTTTTTATTTAGGCCAAATATTCCCTGTAATTTTTATTTTGGGCTCAATATTCCCTGTAATTTTTATTTTAGGCCCAATACTCCCTGTAAATTTTATTTTCCCGGTGATCAAACCTTTCTCCAGTGGTTTTAATCCCAGGAAGAGATTTTTAAACATTTCTGCTAATTTAAAAGGTCCTTTTTCCCCTCAGCTCAAGGGAAAGAAGGAACAGCGGGAATATTTCATTACAGAATTCCAGACTGCTTTGGGTGGGAAGGGACCTTAAAATCCTCTCGTTCCACCCCTGCCCTGGGCAGCGACACTTTCTCCATCCCAGGGACACTTCCAGGGATGGGGCAGCCACAGCTCCCCTGGGAATTCCATCCCAGCCAGGAATTCCACCCCAAAATCTCCCTTATTCCAGCTCAAACCCATTAAAACCGGAATTTTAAGCTCAAATCCTTCCCTGCTCGTTCCTCCCAGATCCCAAAGTTCCTCCTGGAGTTTTCTGGAGCTGGAATCCCGATTATTGCTGGAATTGCCACGGAGGCTTTGATGAGGACACCTGACAGACGGGAGCCTTTCCTTAATTTCCTTAATTGTGTTTAATTGGCCGTGGCTCCATCGCGCCCCGTGCAGCGCGAGCTCGTTAGGGTGGCACTAAAACAGAGGGAAGGGACACCAGGAGAGGCTCCGGGAGCCGAGATTGGCACCTGGGCGCTCATTCCCGCTCGGAAAGCGCCGGGAATGATGGATGGAGGCACTTAGGAGCACCCTGACAGCAATCAAGGGGGTGATCCATCCTGGCGCTGGCGGAATTCCAGCGGCTCGGCCTCGCGCTGCGCCGTGGGAAAGGCTTGGAAGGATCTGGGAAAGGAGGTGGGAATTGGGAGCCTGGATTCTGCTCCTGTTGGAGCCGTTCCATGGGATGGAAGTTCTGGATTCTGCTCCTGTTGGAGCCGTTCCATGGGATGGAAGTTCAGGATTCTGCTCCTGTTGGAGCTGTTCCATGGGATGGAAGGTCTGGATTCTGCTCCTGTTGGAGCCATTCCATGGGATGAAAGTTCTGGATTCTGCTCCTGTTGGAGCCTTCCATGGGATGGAAGTTCTGGACTGCTCCTGTTGGAGCCTTCCATGGGATGAAAGTTCTGGATTCTGCTCCTGTTGGAGCTGTTCCATGGGATGGAAGTTCTGGATTCTGCTCCTGTTGGAGCCTTTCCATGGGATGGAAGGTCTGGATTCTGCTCCTGTTGGAGCCATTCCATGGGATGGAAGTTCTGGATTCTGCTCCTGTTGGAGCCTTTCCATGGGATGGAAGTTCTGGATTCTGCTCCTGTTGGAGCCTTTCCATGGGATGAAAGTTCTGGATTCTGCTCCTGTTGGAGCCATTCCACGGGATGGAAGGTCTGGATTCTGCTCCTGTTGGAGCTGTTCCATGGGATGGAAGGTCTGGATTCTGCTCCTGTTGGAGCCATTCCATGGGATGAAAGTTCTGGATTCTGCTCCTGTTGGAGCCATTCCATGGGATGGAAGTTCTGGATTCTGCTCCTGTTGGAGCTGTTCCATGGGATGGAAGTTCTGGATTCTGCTCCTGTTGGAGCTGTTCCATGGGATGGATGTTCTGGATTCTGCTCCTGTTGGAGCCATTCCATGGGATGGAAGTTCTGGATTCTGCTCCTGTTGGAGCCATTCCATGGGATGGAAGGTCTGGATTCTGCTCCTGTTAGAGCCATTCCATGGGATGGAAGTTCTGGATTCTGCTCCTGTTGGAGCCATTCCATGGGATGGAAGTTCTGGATTCTGCTCCTGTTGGAGCCATTCCATGGATGGAAGGTCTGGATTCTGCTCCTGTTAAGCCTTCCATGGGATGGAAGTCTGGATTCTGCTCCTGTTGGAGCCTTCCATGGGATGGAAGTTCTGGATTCTGCTCTGTTGGAGCCATTCCATGGGATGGAAGTTCAGGATTCTGCTCCTGTTGGAGCTGTTCCATGGGATGGAAGTTCTGGATTCTGCTCCTGTTGGAGCCATTCCATGGGATGGAAGTTCTGGATTCTGCTCCTGTTGGAGCCATTCCATGGGATGGAAGTTCTGGATTCTGCTCCTGTTGGAGCCATTCCATGGGATGGAAGTTCTGGATTCTGCTCCTGTTGGAGCCGTTCCATGGGATGGAAGTTCTGGATTCTGCTCCTGTTGGAGCCGTTCCATGGGATGGAAGTTCTGGGAAGCAGTGTGGATTCTGTTCCCATTATAGACACTCCATGGGATGGATTTTCTGGGAAGCAGCAGCGCCTCGGCACAGCCAAACCCAAGCCAGGATCTGCTCAGGGTGGGGAACAAATGTTTCCCTGAGCTCATTCCAGGGAAAATGCCAGATCCCAGCCTCTGGAAAAGCTCGGGAAAGCCTCATAGGGAGGTCACAGAGACTGGCAGGGGATCCAGGGGGGGAAGTGCAGCTCAGCACCTCCTTTTGGGGCTGGATCTGCTGATTTCTGCCAGGACAAAAGGGAACGGCCTCAGCTGTGCCAGCTGGGACATCCACAGGGATTTCTCCATGGAAAAGGTTTTTAAGCACTGCCCAGGGGGGTTTGGAATTCCCATCCCTGGAGGTGTCCCAGGAACGCCAGTGGCGCTCAGAGCTCAGGGCTGGGGACAAGGTCAGACCTGGTGACCTTGGGAGTTTTTCCAACCTCAGCGATTCCACGATTCCCTCCTGTGGTTCCACAATTCCCTCCCGTGGCTCCACAATTCCCTCCCATGGTTCCACAATTCCCTCCCGTGGTTCCACAATCCTGCTCTCCCAGAGCTGTGCAGGGCCAGGAGCGGAACCATTTCAGTGTCAGAGCCCCAGCTCAGCCACAGCCACCCCGGCAGGGACATTTCCCATTTCCAGTGTCCCCTCCTTGGCTCCGGAGCGCAGCTCAGCCGTTTCCTCCCCGCCTCCCATCTGCCACCAAACCCCACCTGCTCCTCTCCTCCGGCTCTCAGGTACAAAGCAGCACAAGCACTTTGTAATTTAGTTGAAAGAAAAGAGGTATTTTCTTTTTAATCCCCTAAACGCCACCTTTATTTTTCATTTTTCCTGCAAAAGCGCCAAATCTCGCAGAGTTTTTTTTTTTTTTTTTTAAATTTTTTTTTTTTTAACTTTAGAGGAGAAATTAATGCACGGAACGAAACAGCAGAGAGAACAAAGAGGAGAGGGTTTGTTTGTCCCCAGCAAAGGCTGCAGATGACAGCCACACGCCCGGCCACCGCAGGTACGGCACCAGATTCGCGCGGCTTTGTCTCCTGCCTTTGATGCCTCGAATTAAAATGCGCCCGAGGACGGTAATTAAAAAAAAATAAAAAAATAAAAGGAAATAAAAAAACCCCAAATCCTGAGAACCACTTGGCTCTTTGCATTCAGATCCCTCCTGCCTCAAGGTTTAACCCTGTGAGGGATGGCTTTGGGAAGGGGTTTTCCATGGGAACTGTGGCTGCTCTGTCCCTGGAATGTCCAAGGCCACGTTGGAGCAGCCTGAGGTGTCCTTGGGGGTGGCTTTGAGGTCTCTCCCAACCCAAACCATTCCAGGATTCCGTGATCAAGGGAACAGGGCACGGACTGAGCCCATTTCCAGCAGAATTCCCACTCTCCAGGTCACCCCACTGCCATGGGGGTGTGACCAATGCCTGGAGGACGTAATTAAAAAAAAATAAAAATAAAGGAATAAAAAAAACCAATCCTGAAACCACTTGCTCTTTGCATTCAGATCCTCCTGCCTCAAGGTTAACCCTGTAGGATGGCTTTGGGAAGGGTTTCCATGGGAACTGTGGCTGCTCGTCCCTGGAAGTCCAAGCCACGTTGGAGCAGCCTGAGGTGTCCTTGGGGGTGGCTTTGAGGTCTCTCCCAACCCAAACCATTCCAGGATTCTGTGATCAAGGGAACAGGGCACGGACTGAGCCCATTTCCAGCAGAATTCCCACTCTCCACACGGCCATGGGGGTGTGACCCCTCCCAGCATCGCCTCTGCTCCTCTCCTCCTCCTAGAAACCATCTGGGTTATCCAAGATAAGGATGCAGAGAGCCCCTGTTTGGGGCAATTCCCTGCAGGAATTCCAGCAGGAGATCAAAGCACACAGATCTGGGGGGTCTGGTGGTGTTGCAGGAGGGATGGGGGTGCAGGAGCAGGTCCAGCTCACAGGGACAGGACCCCAAAGGGCTCCTTAAAGCCCCTCTGACCTGTGGGAACATTGGCATCCATTCCCAGCCCCAATTCCTGCTGGGAGCAAACTGCTCCAGCCCTGATCCAATTCCTGCCATTCTTGATCCCAATTCCTGCTCAGAGCAAACTGCTCCACCCCAATCCCAATTCCTGCCACCCCTGATCCCAATTCCTACCACCCCTGATCCCAATTCCTCATCAGAACAAGCTACTCCAGCCTTGATCCCAATTTCTGCCACCCCTGATCCCAATTCCTGCTACCTCCAATCCCAATTCCTGCTCAGAGCAAACTGCTCCAGCCCTGATCCCAATTCCTGCTCAGATCAAATGATTCCACCCCTGACCCCAATTTCTGTCACCCCTGATCCCAATTCCTACTCAGAACAAACTTCTCCACTCCTGATCCCAATTCCTGCTCACAGCAACGTGCTCCAGCTCTGATCCAAATTCCTTCCATCCCTGATCCCAATTCCTGCTCAGATCAAATGATTCCATCCCTGATCCCAATTCCTGCTCACAGCAAAGTGCTCCACCCCTGATCCCAATTCCTGCCACCCCTGATCCCAATTCTTGTTCAGCACAAACTGTTCCATTCTTGATCCCAGTTCCTGCTCACAGCAAAGTGCTCCAGCTTTGATCCCAATTCCTTCCACCCCTGATCCCAATTCCTGCTCAGCACAAACTGTTCCACCCTGATCCCAATTCCTGAGCAGAGCCAAGTGCTCCAGCCCTGATCACTGCCAGCTAATTGGGATCTCAGCTAACGAGGATCATCCCACCCAGGCAGCCCCAGCCCCCGAACTGGGAGCGGAGCAGAAATCGCTCCCCGCTCTCCCCTCACCCCCTCTCAGATCCGGGGGGTCCGGCCACGCTCAGGGTCCTGGCAGCATCCCCTGGTGCCTCCTGGAACTCAGATCCAGCCTCTTCCCTAATTATCCCCCCCGGGAATGCGCTGGAGTAAACACAGCTCCGCTCGGTAATTTATGCCGGCTGCTGCCTTTGTGTTTCAGAACAAGCTGGGCCCTTTCTTGTTGAGGTTTTTTTTGGGTTTTTTTTTTTTTATTTAATTGCTTGATGAAAAGTCCCATCAGTGCTGTCAGCACGGATAACGTCCCCAAATACGGGATGCCCACCTGGCACCAAATGGCACAGCGGGAATCTGAGCCAGCAAAGGGGCAGGGGGAGGGAGGGGGGACACGAGGTGACCCCCCCAAAGCCACTCCCGGTGCTGGAGAAGGGCTGGGCTGGTGGCAGTGGTGCCATCCCTGCCCTTGGCAGCGATTCCCAGAGCCTCCCAGCTCCCTCGGGATCTGTTTCAGCCCAGCCACGGGACAGGGCGTCCTGCCAGGATGGCAAATGTCACACCAATGTCACACCAATGTCACAGCAGCCTCTCAGCCCCACCCCAGCTCCCCAAAACCAAACCCCAGCTCAGGGCTGAGCTCTGTGTGCTGGGAACAGATCCCAGCCCAAACCTTGCTCCCCAGCCAGGCTCATGGCAAAGAAAACGGCAGAAAAAAGATGTGAAGAAAAGCAAAATCTCCTGATCAAATCTCTTAATAAACCCCAAGAAGGATTCTGGGTTTGTTTCCCTTTTGTGCTGCACCAGCAGCAGGATGAGGATTCATTAATTCTCTGTCTCTGTGCTGGGATTATTCCCGAGGTTTTTGGCTGCATTGCCACAGGTGATTTTTGGAGCAGGTGCACCCATAATTGATTTGTCATTATTAGGGAGATAATTTACCTAAACTCGGTATCAGGCCCTGATTCCAGCCTGGGATTAGTGCAGCCTGACCAGATTAGCAGGGACTCTGCCAGGCCTGGGTGTTCCCAGGCCAGGAGCTGGAGCCTTGGAGAAAAAGGGTTTTGTGTAAAAAATCATGTTAAAAATTATCTTTTAAATCATCCTGGAGTTCGGGACGGTTCCCCAGCTCCTCCCTGGGTGAATCCTGGCAGGATTTCTCCTTGAACTGAGCACCCAACCCTCCAAACCCCAAAGGAGCGACCCCAAACTGGGTTTCTGGGGAGTTTTGCTGGATTCTCATCATTTCCCAGCTCACTCCCAGAGCTGTGCGGTGCCTGCAGCCCCCTCCCACTCACCCCAGCCCCAGGCAGCTCCAGCTCCAGCCCAGCCCCATTTCCTTCCCTCAGCCTCTTCCAAATCCCTGGAAGGGCCAGGAGGGGCTGGAGGGGCTGCTCGGGAGAGCAGCGTGGGCAGAGGGGGATGCTCTGAAGAAAAACCTCCTCCTCCTCTTCCTCCTTCTTCTCCCTCTCCCTCTCCTCCTCCTCTTCCTCCTTCCCTTGCTCCCCCTCCTTTTCCTCCTTCTCCCTCTCCCTATCCCTCTTCTTCTCCTCCTTCTTCCTCTCCTCCTGCTTCCCGTTCTCCTTCCCCTCCTCCTTCTCTTTCTCCTTCCCCTTCTCCTCCTTCCCTTCCTCCTCTTCCTTCCCCTTCCCTTCCCTTCCCTTCCCTTCCCTTCCCTTCCCTTCCCTTCCCTTCCTTCCCTTCCCCTTCCCTTCCCTTCCCTTCCCTTCCCTTCCCTTCCCTTCCCTTCCTTCCCTTCCCTTCCTCCCTTCCCTTCCCTTCCCTTCCCTTCCCTTCCCTTCCCTTCCCTTCCCTTCCCTTCCCTTCCCTTCCCTTCCCTTCCCTTCCCTTCCCTCCTCCCTTCCCTTCCCTTCCCTTCCCTTCCCTTCCCTTCCCTTCCCTTCCCTTCCCTTCCCTTCCCTTCCCTTCTCCTTCCCTCCTTCTCCTTCTCCTTCTCCTTCTCCTTCTCCTTCTCCTTCTCCTTCTCCCCCTCCTCCTCCTTCCCCTTCTCCTTCTCCTTCTCCTTCTCCTTCTCCTTCTCCTTCTCCTTCTCCTTCTCCTCCTCTTCCTCCTCCTCCTCCTCCTCCTCACCTGCGCCTCCCCCGCCCCCCGCGGCGAGCCCGGGGCCGCCCGCCGCTGACAAAGACGTTGTTTAGCAGCTTGTCAGAGCTGTAAATTGGCCGAGCAGCGGAGCCGTTTGCATTCTCCACGGGGCTTGAACTGAGAATTAAACAGTGGCAGCAACTGCTGCTGCTGCCTGATGGAGCAAATCAATTCTCCCTCCTCCTCCTCCTCCTCCTCCTCCTCCTCCTCCTCCTCCTCCCGCTCGCCGCCCGGATTCAGGAGGGCAGGATTTGCCAGGCAGCCCTTGAGGGCCGGCGCAAAAAGGCAGAGAGAGATCAGGGCAATTAACCTGAAAGGTCCCTGGAGAGCGAGAGAGGAGGAGATCGGGGGGGAAACTCAGATCCGAGCCCTCCGTCTGCCCGAGCGCTGCTTTAATTGATCCGCGAGTCAATCCCGGCTGCTCCAGGGCTCCAAACAAACACGGGCAGGGCAGGGGGGTGACACGGGGACACCCCCGGCAACAGGTGACCCTGGGGTGTTTGGGAGCCGCTGAGGACTGCAGGGAAATTCGGGGAGTGGGTCTGGTGAGGAGT
This sequence comes from Serinus canaria, assembly GCF_022539315.1. Lineage (NCBI taxonomy): Eukaryota > Metazoa > Chordata > Aves > Passeriformes > Fringillidae > Serinus > Serinus canaria. The sequence continues at coordinate 2,804,667 of NC_066335.1, read as the reverse complement.
GTGGTGACCCCGCGGGTGTGGAGCTGGGGACACTCCCTGGGTTTGGTCACCTCGCCCTGTCCCCAGCCAGCACCGCAGGCTGCTCCCCGGGCCAAGGGGCTGCCAGGAAAATTAACCCCAAACAGCAGAGGTTTGTGCCCAAACAGGAGACAGAGGAGCCCTTTGGCTTCATTCCAACCCAGGCAGAGGCCATGGGGCATCCCCTGGGGTCTCTCCAAGGTTTGGAGGATGCAACCTCCCTTTTTATCCCAATTTCCCAAAGCTTCTCTTTTTATCCCAATTTCCAGCCACATTTCCCTTCTCTCTTTCCCCCTCTCTGAGGCACTTGAGAGGTTCAGACTCCCCAGAACACCTGATCCCAAAGATTCCCCTCTAATGTAGAACCCTCCCTTTGAATTTTAATTCTTATGGAATTTAGGGGTTTTTCTTCCCCATTAATGTCTAATTTCATTTATCAGCAACCCTGAAGTTTATCTGTAAAATCAAATCTCTTTTTCCATTCACCAATCAGTGGAATCCTTCCCATGGTTCCTTTTCTCTCCCAGTGCTGTTTTATCTCCCAGCAGCCCCACAGCCGGGTTGGGAACACAAATCCCCCGTTCCTCTCAGGTGAATCAGGAGGAAGGGGCTGCACGGCCCCATCCCCCACCTGCACCCCCCTAACCCGGCTCCTGGGGATCCCCGGGCAGCAGAGCACGGCCAGGCTGCTCCTGCAGCTCCTGCAGCTCCTGCAGCTCCTGCAGCGCCCCCGAGCCCGGGACAGCCCCAGGGACCTCACCCGACATTGGGGACACTTCCTTGGATCCCTATCCCTGGATCTTCCCCATCCCTGGATCCCCACTCCTGCATCCCCCCCGCCCCGGTTCCCCATCCTTGGATCCCTATCTCTGGATCTTCCCCACCCGTGGATCTCCATCCCTGGATCTTCCCCATCCCTGGATTCCCATCCCTGGATCTTCCCCATCCTCGGATCCCCACCCCTGGTGGTTTCTCCTCCTTCCTCAGCTCCCAAATTCCCCTTTCACTCCCTCAGGGCCTCGCAGCTCCCCGAGTGAGGCAGAGCAGCAGATCCAGGTGGGAAGGGCTGGGAAGGGCTGCCCACATTCCCGATATTCCCGCATTATCCAGGAGTTCATCCCACATCCCTGATATTCCCACATCCCTGATGTTCCCACATTATCCAGGATTCATCCCACATCCCCAATATTCCCACATCCCTGATATCCTCACATTATCCAGGGGTTCATCCCTGATATCCCCGATATCCCCACATTATCCAGTTCATCCCTGATATTCCCACATCCCCAATATTTCCACTTTCTCCATGTCTTCATCCCACATCCCCGATATTCCCACAGTATCCAGGCGTTCATCCTCAATATTCCAAATATTCCCACATCCCCGATATTCCCACATTATCCAGGGGTTCATCCCACATCCCCGATATTCCCACATTATCCAGTTCATCCCCGATATTCCCGATATTCCCACATCCCCGATATTCCCACATTATCCACTTCATCCCCGATATTCCCGATATTCCCACATCCCCGATATTCCCACATTATCCACTTCATCCCCGATATTCCCGATATTCCCACATCCCTGCCATTCCCACCTTCTCCCGCCATCCCAGCTCATCACCCGCGGGAGGAACCTCAGCCCCACCCGAGCTGTGCCCGCCCCATCCCTGGAAGTGCCGGCCGGGATCAGCCTGGGATCCTGGCCGGGTTTGGGCTGGGATTATCCTTGAGCCTCTCCCAACCCAAACCATTCCAGGATTCCCCTCCCGCCAGCCCCACAGACCCACAGACCCCAGCCCTGCCCCCCACCCATTTTTGGGTGCCCTGCCCAACCCCCCCCTCATTCCCAGGACCCCGATTCCCCGATCCCGCTGAAGGAGTGGAGCAGCAAACATCATCTGGATTTGAAAACAAAGCCAGAACCCCCCCGGCGGAGCCGCGGGCTCTGCGATTTCCCTTCTCCAGCCCCGGGAGATGTTTTGTTCTGCACCCTGAGGAATTGCGCTGCTCCTGGAGTCCCCTGCCAGCGCGGGGATGCTCCCACAGCGCCCGGCACCGGGATTAACCCGGCTTTTCCCTGCTCCGGGGTGTGCCAGACGGACACACTTCCACGCCTCCTGGAGCCCTTCCAAACCTGGCTGCCGGGACCCTGCCCAGCCCAGCTGCTTTGCATCCCAAAAAAATAAAAAAATGAATCTATTTTGTGCCTTTATCCCAGCCTGGGCATGGATAAAAATGCAGCTCCAACAATATTCCTGATCCTGAGGGATTGGGAGCACTGGGATATCTCCCCTCATTCCCGGGTTGAGATGAGATGGTGGATCAGATCCTGAGGGATTGGAACCCTGGGATATCTCCCCTCATTCCTGGGATGACGGGAGAGAAGGGATCAGATTCAGACTGGGAGCACTGGGATATCTCCCCTCATTCCCGGCTGGGAGCAGAGCCTGGATCAGATCCCAAGGGACTGGGAGCACTGGGATATCTCCCCTCATTCCTCCTCATTCCCAGGCTGGCATGAGAGAAGGGATCAGATCCTGGGGGACTGGAGCACTGGGATTTCTCCCCTCATTCCCGGGCTGGGAGCAGAGCCTGGATCACATCCTGAGGGATTGGAGCCCTGGGATATCTCCCCTCATTCCTGGGATGAGAGGAGAGGCTGGATCAGATCCTGAGGGATTGGAGCCCTGGGATATCTCCCCTCATTCCCAGGCTGGAAGAAGAGAATGGATCAAATCCTGAGGGATTGGAGCCCTGGGATTTCTCCCCTCATTCCCAGGCTGGAAGAAGAGAATGGATCAGATCCCAAAGGATTGGAGCACTGGGATATCTCCCTCATTCCCGGGCTAACAGGAGAGGCCAGATCCCATCCCAGGCCATTGTGCCGCGATGAAAGGAGCAATCAGCGGCTGAAAGGAGCAATCACCGCCCGCCGCCTCCTCTGCGCCAGCCCTGTGGGGTCTCGGCCTCCCGGAGCAGCTCCGTGGGCTTCGCTCTGGCCCAGATCCCGCTCCGATCCCGCTCCCTCTTCCCCTCATCCTCCAATTACCGCTCCTCGTCTCCATCCCGGCCGAGATTCCCAGGGGGAGGAATCGGAGCGAGAATCGTTCCTTGTGTTGTCGCTACAACGTTTGGCACCGATCTTCGCTGTCCTTCGGCTGTTCCGGGGATTGATTTTGCATCAGCTGCCTCTCCCTCGGCTCTGGGGCCCGATAAAATCACACAGACACCTCGGAGAGCTCCGGAGCGGCGGCTCCAGCTCCAGGGGAGCGCTTTGGGGCCGGGAGAAGCGGCAGCTGCTGCCAGCGGCTCTAAAAGCCGAGCCCCAGGCAAATAAAAGTTCTAACAAGACTCGGAGAGATGGAAATGTCTCCCTGCGCCTCTCTCACATGGATGTTTGGCTGAGCCGGGGAGCTGGGGAGGAAAGGGAAGGGCTGGAGGAGCACTCAGCCCCTCTGGCTCCGGGATTTTCTCCCTCTTGGAGTGAGGATTGATTCCCCGAATTTATGGGGTGGTTATAAAAGGATGGCTCGATGGAGGCTGGGGTTGGGTGTGAAAATCTGTGTAATTCCATTCCGCAGGAATGCCCGGGTGAGGCTCTGCAGGGATTCCCAGCCACAGGTATCCACTAAAACACCCCTGGAGAAACCCCACAGATCCCAAACCCACAACCCCCACCCCAACCTGCCGCCTGAGCACGTCCCAGACCCCGGATTCTCTACGGAGATCCAAGCCCAGCTTGCAAAACATCCCAAATCCCCATCCTGGAGCAGGATGGCCCCAAATCCCAATCCTGGAGCAGGATGTTCCCAAATCCCCATCCTGGAGCAGGAGGTTCCCAAATCCCCATCCTGGAGTGGGACCCTCCCAAATCCCCATCCTGGAGCAGGAAGGTCCCAAATCCCCATCCTGGAACAGGAGGTTCCCAAATCCCCATCCTGGAACAGGATGGTCCCAAATCCCCATCCTGGAACAGGATGGTCCCAAATCCCCATCCTGGAACAGGATGGTCCCAAATCCCCATCCAGGAACAGGAGATTCCCAGATCCCCTTCCTGGAACAGGATGGTCCCAAATCCCAATCCTGGAACAGGAGGTTCCCAAATTCCCATCCTGGAGCAGCAGTAACCTCCCAAATTCCCATGCTGGAGCAGGACAGTCCCAAATCCCCATCCTGGAGTGGGACCCTCCCAAATCCCCCTCCTGGAGCAGGACGGTCCCAAATCCCCATCCTGGAACAGGTTTCCAAATCCCCATCCTGGAACAGAAGGTTCCCAGATTTCCATCCTGGAGCAAGACAGTCCAAAATCCCCATCCTGAAGCAGGAGGAACCTCCCAAACCCCCATCCTGGAGTGGGACCCTCCCAAATCCCCATTCTGGATTGGGACCCTCCCAAATCCCCATCCTGGAACAGGAGGTTCCCAAATCCCCACCCTGGAGCAGGACGGTCCCAAATCCCCCTCCCTGTCCCCGGGCCGGGGGAATGCCGGCTGCGGCTTTGGGCTCGGGCTCCAGGAGGGGTTTTGGCAGAATTCCAGCCCGGAGCGATTCCAGGAGTTCCTGAATCCCCTCTCCGGATTTCTGCCCGCATCCTTCCCTGTGCGCGACTGACTCCTGCCACCTAGCGCTGCTGCTGGCCCCAGATCCCGCAATTCCCGCAATTCCCGCAATTCCCCCAATTCCACAATTCCCGCAATCCCAGCAATTCCCGCAATTCCCCCAATTCCACAATTCCCGCAATCCCAGCAATTCCCGCAATTCCCGCAATTCCTGCAATTCCCGCAATTCCTGCAATTCCCGCAATTCCGCAATTCCCGCAATTCCCCAATTCCAGCAATTCCGCAATTCCCTCAATTCCGTAATTCCCCCAATTCCCGCAATTCCCGCAATTCTGCAATTCCAGCAATCCCAGCAATTCCCGCAATTCCCTCAATTCCGCAATTCCCGCAATTCCGCAATTCCGCAATTCCCGCAATCCAGTGGGGTGACCCCAAACCCACCTGGCTGACCCAAACCCATCCGGGTGACCCCAAACCCACCTGGGTGACCCCAAACCCATCTGGGTGATCCAAATCCAATGGGGTGACCCCAAATCCATCTGGTTGACCCCAAAACCTGCTGGGTGACCCCAAACCCACCTGGCTGACCCCAAACCCGCCTGTGTGACCTCAAACCCACCTGGGTGACCCCAAACCCACCTGGCTGACCCCAAACCCACCCGTGTGACCCCAAACCCATCCGTGTGACCCCAAACCCATCTGGGTGACCCCAAACCCACCCGTGTGACCCCCACTGCCCCCCCCACCCTCGGGATGCCCCTCCCCCTCCCCTCCATCCCTTTCCCGGTGCTTTTCCAGGATAAGTGGGACCATTCAGTAAATTTGTTCTCGACTGCACCACGTTCCGCGGGGTTTTTTCCGGACTTTCAGGGCAAGAGGAATAATAAAAACGCGCTTTATCCTGCAGGATTGAAGGGTTTGGAAAGCAGCTTTGGAGCCCCCTGGGAGCGCAGGGATTAGAGGGGCATTAAACACCTCCGGCGAAAATTCCACTCGGGTGAGAAGGGGGGAATTCAAGGGCGAGGAGGGAAAATTGGAGTTTAATTTATTAGCAGAGGAATAAAAGCCTCGTAAAAAAAAGAAAAGGAAAAATAAAGAACTTCTCACTAGGCGGGAGAATCCATGATCCCACTGCTGGTGGATTCCACCCGGGAACTTCTGGAGAGAGCAGGAAGGAAGGAAAAGCGGGATTGGAACGTGAGGGGAGGGCGGAAAATTGGGGGGAAACTGGTGAGGAGCAAACGCCGCTCCCGGCTGGCAGAGCCTTCCCGGGAGAGGGGCAGAATTCCAGGGGAATTCCCGGATTTCAGCACCGGCTCTGGGCGGTGCCAGGAGGGGCAGCGGTGACAAACGGCCACAGGTGTCCTCAGGTGTGTCCCCTGGCGTGTCACTAGGTGTGCTCAGGTGTCTCCAGGTGTCCCCAGGTGTCACCAGGTGTGTCCTCAGGTGTGTCTCCAGGTGTGTCTCCAGGTGTCACCAGGTATCACCAGGTGTGTCCTCAGGTGTCCTCAGTTGTCACCAGGTGTGTCACCAGATATGTCCCCAGGTATCACCAGGTGTGTCCCCTGGTGTGTCCCCAGATGTCCTCAGGTGTCCCCAAGTGTCCCCAGGTGTGTTCAGGTGTGTCTCTAGGCGTGACCCCAGGTGTCTCCTGGTGTGTCCCCAGGTGTGCTCAGGTGTCCACAGGGGTGTCCTCCGGTGTGTCCCCAGTTGTCCCCAGGTGTGTCCCCAGGTGTGTCCCTAGGTGTCTCCAGGTGTCACCAGGTGTCCTCAGGTGTGTACTCAGGTGTCCCCAGCTGTCTCCAGGTGTGTCCCCAGGTATCACCAGGTGTCCTCAGGTGTGTCCCCAGGTGTGTTCAGGTGTCCTCAGGTGTTCACAGGTGTCACCAGGTGTGCTCAGGTGTGCCCAGGTGTGTCCCCAGGTGTGTCCCCAGCTGTCCCCAAGTGTGTCCCTAGGTGTGTCCCCAGGTATGTCCTCAGGTGTGCCCATGTCCCCATCTGTCCCCAGGTGTGCCCAGGTGTCCCCATCTGTCCCCAGGTGTGCCCAGGTGTGTCCCCAGGTGTGTCCCCAGCTGTCCCCAGCTGTCCCCAGGTGTCACCACAGCCACGCTCTGTTTCCCTCTGGCCCCGGGCTCTCTCTGCTCTCACAACCCCTCCCAATTTTGGGGTGAGAACATCAGGGTGAGACCAAACCTGCCCGGGAGTTTTGTTCCCATCAGGAATCGCTTCCCGTGGGAGCCGAGCCACAAATCCCCCGAATCCCCCAAATCCCCACGGATCCTCTGCTCACTGCTGTCCCTGCAGCGCTGATCCCACCCCAATCCCCAGGAGTTATTTGGGATTTTCGGAGCAGCCGGAGCCGAATCCCAGCGCTCCCACCTGAGCCCAGCTGTTCAATTCTGCTTTTCCAAGGATTTCTGCAAAAGGAGAAATTCATGGGGCGGGATTTTTCCATCCATCCTGGCTCCTGCCGGTGCCACAGCCTGGAATTCCTCCCTCATTCCCCCTGCAGCGTTTTGATGCCGTTTTTCCCCCTCTCCTTTGGCGAGGAGCCCTCGGGGAAGTTTTCCCAGGACAAACCCGCGCCTGCTTTACAAATCCCTGGCTCGAGCCCTAATTAATCCCCGGAGGGCACTAATGGCACGGAAAGCCTCTGGAACAGCTGGAGTTATCCAAGGAGAAGCCAACAAACACCCCCGGGTGTTAAACATCCCGTAAATCTCCCGGCAGGAAATTCCCGGCTCCTCCTGAACCCAGCTTGGCTTGGGAATCCCCTCCAGGCTGGGATCCCTTCCCTTCCCTTCCCTTCCCTTCCCTTCCCTTCCCTTCCCTTCCCTTCCCTTCCCTCCCTGCACCTTCCTTCCCTTCCCTTCCCTTCCCTTCCCTTCCTTCCCTTCCCTCCCTTCCTTCCCTTCCCTTCCCTTCCCTTACCTTCCTCCCTTCCTTCCACGTTCCCTTCCTTCCCTTCCCTTCCCTTCCCTTCCCTTTCCCTTCCCTTCCCTCCCTTCCCTTCCCTTTCCCTTCCCTTCCCTTCCCTTCCGTTCCCTTCCTTCCCTTCCCTTCCCTTCCCTTCCTCTCCCTTCCCTTCCCTTCCCTTCCCTTCCCTTCCCTTCCCTTCCCTCCCTCCTTCCCTTCCCTTCCCTTCCCTTCCCTTCCTTCCCTTCCCTTCCCTTCCCTCCCTTCCCTTCCCTTCCCTTCCCTTCCTTCCTCCCATGTCCCTTCCCATTCCCTTCCCCATTCCCATTCCCAATTCCTTCCCATTCCCATTCCATTCCAGCAGGAAAGGAGAGGATTCTCCTCAGGATTCTCCACTCTTCAACATTTTCCTTGCCAGGAACGAGCAAGGAAATAATAATACTAATAATAATAATAATAATAATAATAATAACTAATAATAATAATAATAATAATAATAATAATAATAATAATAATAATAATAATAATAATAATAATAATAATAATAATAATAATTTTAATTAGCAGCCAACCCACCCATGGCAGGGGTGGGATGGGATGGGATTGAATTCCCACCCGAACCGTTCCATGATTTCTGGGCTGCTCTGAATCCTCCCAGCGCCTTTTTCCAGCCCTCCAGGAGACTTTTCCCTCCTCTCCCCTCCCTCCCCCGGCAGGCCAGGGAACATTTCCATCATCCAGGTTTAACCGCGGGTCCTGAACGGTTTATTGGGAGTGAAACCTCTGCCGGTGCCGATAAAACCGCGGAGCCGGAAACCCCATCCCGCTCGAGGGAGGAGGAGGAGGAGGAGGACCATGAATGGAATCCCTGGAAGAATCCCTGGATGAATCCCTCCAGGGTGAATCCCTCCAGGATGAATCCTTGGATGAATCCCCATCAGGATGAATCCCTCCAAGATGATTCTCTCCAGGGTGAATCCCTGGATGAATCCTTGGATGAATTCCTGGATGAATCCCTCCAAGATGAAACCCAGGCAGGATTAATTCCTTCTTGATAAATCCCTCCTGGATGAATCCCAGGCAGGATGAATCCCTCCTGGATGAATCCTTGCAGGATGAATCCCTGCAGGGTGAATCCTGGGCAGGATGAATCCCTCCTGGATAGATCCCTGGATGAATCCCTGGCAGGATGAATTCCTCCAGGATGAATCCCTGGATGAATCCCAAGCAGGATGAATCCACTCAGAATGAATCCCTGGATGAATCCCTGGATGAATCCCTCCTGGACGAATCCCTCCAGGGTAAATCCTTGGATGAATCCCTGGATGAATCCCTCTGGGATGAATCCCTCCAGAGTAAATCCCTGGATGAATTCCTCCAGGATAAATCCTTCCAGGATGAATCCCTCCAGAGTGAATCCCTGGATGAATCCCTCCAGGATAAATTCTTCCAGGATCAATCCCTCCAGGATGAAACCCTGGATGAATCCCCATCAGGATGAATCCCTCCAGAGTGAAACCCTGGCAGGATAAATCCTTCCAGGATGAATTCCTCCAGGATGAATCCCTCCAGGATGAATCCAGCCATTCCCAGCTCTGAATTTCCACGGGCAGGGGAGCAGAGCCCCGGGAGCAGACAGTAACTATGGCAATGCCTCAATCACAGCCCTCTAATTACAGCCCGCTAATTACAGCCCGCTAATTACAGCCCGGCCTGCCCGGGCCCTCCCTGGCAGAAAACGGCATCAAAGCAGCCCCGATCCCGCCGGGAATGTGGCTGGGAATTCTCCGGGAATGTGGCTGGGAATTCTCTGGGAATGTGGCTGGGAATTCTCCCGGAATGTGGCTGGGAATTCTCCGGGAATGTGGCTGGGGATTCCCCGGGAATGTGGCTGGGGATTCTCCGGGAATGTGGCTGGGGATTCTCCGGGAATGTGGCTGGGGATTCTCCGGGAATGTGGCTGGGAATTCTCCGGGCTCCCGTTCCCGGGTTTGCCCGGTGCCCATCCATGGTTGCCATGGTGACCCCTGACCTGGGGAATTCCAGGGGTTTTACCTGGGGGGGGGGGGGGGGGGGTCAGGATTTCCCCCCACGCCGTGCCCAGGTGGGATTTGGGATCTTCCCAGGAAGATTGGAAGCCACAAAACCCCAAATTTGGGCCGTGCCCACCAAATCCCTCCAGGCTCGCTCCCAAAAAAGGGTCAGGGGTCACAGAGGCACAAAATGCCCATGGAGGGAGCAGAGGGGTCCCAGGCAGGAGCAGGACACGGTCTGGGGACCCTGAGGCTGGGAAGGGACAGCAGGGGACATTGCTGGGGTCACTGCTCCAAACCGGCCCTGGAAAGGGATTGGGGGACACTGGAAAGGGACTGGGGAGATCCTGGAAAGGGATTGGGGATTCTGGGATCAAAGGGATCCTGGAAAGGGATCAGGGAGACCCTGGAATTCGGGAGAGGATGGGGATGGAATTAAGGAGAGGATGGAGCTGGAATTCAGGAGATGATGGGGCTGGAATTCAGGAGGGGATGGAGCTGGAATTCGGGACATGATGGAGCTGGAATTCAGGAGAGGATAGAGCTGGAATTCATGAGAGGATGGAGCTGGAATTCAGGAGAGGATGGGGCTGGAATTCAGGAGGGGATGGAGCTGGAATTCAGGAGAGGATGGAGCTGGAATTCAGGAGAGGATGGAGCTGGAATTCAGGAGAGGATGGAGCTTGAATTCGGGACATGATGGGGCTGGAATTCGGGACATGATGGGGCTGGAATTCAGGACGGTTCCGAACGGCACCAGCAGCCTCTGGCGGGCGAGGCGGGCCCTGCAGCCGAGCCCGGGTTTATTCAATAAAGGTGCAGGAGTGTGCTGGGATGGGAAATTCTGGAGCATCCCTGCTTCCCCAGCGATGGGAATTTCAGCTCTCCTGCCTCCCCCGGGCCAGGCTGGGCTTAAATCAACCTGAAACCGGCTTAAAGGGCTCTGGAGAATCAGCAGAGAGGAAAATTTGCTCTGATTTAGTGAGCCCGGCTCAGAGCCTTGTTTACGCAGCCCCGGCTCAATAAATCCCGGAATTACTGCTCCTCTTTAGGAGAGATTTAAGTCACTTTAAGGGCTTCGAATTTGCAGCAGAGCAGCCAAAAGGGTTTTTCCCAGCTGGGTGAGGGAAATGAACAAACCCCAAAGTGTCCCAGCCCCCCCAAACTCGGGATGTTCCTGCTCCAGCCCCCAAATCACCCCCGTGGGATGTTTTAACCCAATTCCAGCATCCTGTGCTGGAGCTGGGGTAAATCCTCATTTCCAGTGGAAAAAGGATTTCACCCAGCATGGAGAGGGCTGGGAATCCTGGAATGGGGTGGGAAGGGCTCCAAAATTCCCCCAGCTGCAGCCCAGAGCCACCTCCTGCTGTCCCAAATTCCCTCCAGCTCCAGGATGAATTATTCAATCCCGGAGTGCAGCAGCTCTGCTGAATTATTGAGGAGGATTTGGATCTGCAGGCCAACGGAGCAGAAGCACTGAGCACCCCTGGGGAAATCCAGGCCCTTTTCCTGCTGGTTTTTTCCCCTGGAAAGCAGCAGGAGAAGGGTCTGAGCTGTCCTGGGGTGAATCTGGGCAGGCAGAGCTGGGCAGGCTCAGCAGAATGGGGATAAGGATTGCAGGAGGGGTGAGGAATGAGGGGAGGGAGGAGGAAAAGGCTGAGAAGGAAAAGGAGAGAAAAGTTTTCTTCTGAAAAGGAGAGAAAATTTCTGTTCCAGAGCCCCTGGAGAGGGATGACACGGAGGTCAGGATATCTCACCCACTGATACTCCCAGGTGTGACACCTGGATTGGGATGTAGAGTTTGGGATATCACCCACTGATATCTCCAAATGTGACACCTGGGTTGGGATGAGAGTCTGGGATATCTCACCCACTGATATTCCCATTTCTGACCCAGATGTCACACCTGGATTGGGATTACAGTTTGGGATATCTCATCCACTGATATCTCCAAATGTGACACCTGGGTTGGGATGAGAGTCTGGGATATCTCACCCACTGATATTCCCAGATGTGACCCCAAATGTCACACCTGGATTGAGATGAAAACTTTGGGATATCATCCACTGATATCTCCAAATGTGACACCTGGATTGGGATGAGGGTCTGGGATATCTCACAGATATTCCCATTTCTGACCCAGATGTCACACCTGGATTGGGATTACGGTCTGGGATATCTCACCAACAGATATTCCCCATTTCTGACCCAATGTCACACCTGGGTTGGGATGAAAAGTTTGGGATATTTCATCCATTGATATTCCCAGATGTGACACCTGGATTGGAATGAAAACTTTGGGATATCATCCACTGATATCTCCAAATGTGACACCTGGGTTGGGATGAGAGTCTGGGATATCTCACCCACTGATATCCCCATTTCTGACTCCTGACTCCAGCTCCCTCCTACATTTTGGGATCCCCCCTCACCTTCCCACCTTCCTCCCCTGGGATTCCAACCCTCAGCTCCCTCCCCAGACCAGGAGCAGGATCTGGAGCAGGATTTGGAGCAGGGTTTGGAGCAGGATCTGGAGCAGGGGTTTTTTGGAGCAGGATCTGGAGCAGGATTTTTTGGAGCGGGGTTTTTGGAGCAGGATCTGGAGCAGGGTTTGGAGCAGGATCTGGAGCAGGGTTTGGAGCAGGATCTGGAGCAGGGTTTGGAGCAGGATCTGGAGCAGGATTTGGAGCAGGATCTGGAGCAGGGTCTGGAGCAGGATTTGGAGCAGGATTTTTTGGAGCGGGTTTTTGGAGCAGGATTTGGAACAGGGTTTGGAGCAGGGGTTTTTGGAGCAGGATTTGGAGCTGAGGAGCTGCCCAGGAGCTGAGCCCAGCTCTCACTTTAATTCCAATGGCAAAGGCAGGGATGACTCCCAGGAGTGGGACAGGAAATATCAATCTGCCTCTGAGCAGGGGAGGGGACTGGATTTTCTCTGGATTTTTTCTCACGACCTTTTGAGGGTTTTGTTTGGTGCTTTTTGCTGGGATTGGAGCCAGAGCTGCTTCTCAGGGCTCCAGGAATGGGAGCTGGGAGCAAAGCCTGGCCTAAACAGGCTGGAACTCCCTGGGAATGCTGCTTGGATTTCCCAGAGCAGCTGTGGCTGCCCCTGGAGCCCTGGCAGTGCCCAAGGCCAGGCTGGGATCCTGGGGCTGTCCCTGCCCATGGAATTGGATAGTTCAGGTCCCTTCCAGCCCAAACCTTTCTGGGATTGTTCTGGCTCAGGTTTTACCCCAAATTAGAGGAGCTGGTGGGAGTCACCTGTCCTGCTGGGAAGGACACGCTCCCAGGGCAGGATTGGGACGGATTGGGATGGATTGGGATGGATTCCCTCCTCCACCCCAACCAGAACAGGAATTATCAGAATTATCCCCGGGCCTGGCTGGAAATCCCTTTGTGCAGCACAACGGGGACAAAACCCTGGGACAGCAGCTGGGGATGAGCTCATGAATATTCCCAGCCCCAAAGCTGAGCCCAAAGCCACATCCCAGTCCTGAAGTCTCAAATCCCTGCTCTGACACCTCCGGGAAGGCTTTGGGATCAGCCTTTGGGATCAGGCTGTGAGATCAAACTTTAGGATCAGCCTCTGGACTGTGGCTTGGGCTCAGGTTTTGGGATCAGCCTTTGGATCAGATCCCTTCGGGATCAGCCTTTGGATCACCCTTTAGATCAGGTTCTGGGATCACCCTTTGGATCAGATCCCTTTGGGATCACCCTTTGGACCAGGTTTTGGGATCAGCCTTAGGGCTCACCCTTTGGGATCAGGTTTTGGATTAGCCTTAGGGATCAGCCTTAGGGATCAGCCTGTGGATTACCCTTTGGACCAGGTTTTGGGATCAGCCTTTGGGCTCAGCCTTAGGGATCACCCTTTGGGATGAGCTTTTGGATCAGTCTTTGGGATCAGGTTTTGGATCAGCCTTAGGGATCACCCTTTAGATCATACTTTGGGATCAGCCTTAGGGATCAGCCTTTGGAACACCCTTTGGGATCAGGTTTTGGGATCAGCCTTTGACTCAGGTTTGATTCACCTTTTGGGATCAGCCTTAGGGATCAGGTTTTGGATCAGCCTCAGGGATCACCCTTTGGGATCAGCCCCACAGCCGCTTTCTGCCCCCATGGAAGGGAAATTCCTGTCCCCGTGGTTTTGGGAAGCAAACCCCAAACCAAACTCTCTCCAAACCAGGAGATCTGGGACAGCCCCGTGGGGATGTCCCTTCCCCATCCCCTCCTGGATCTGTTGAAAATCCAGGTGGAAAAACCAAGGCAGAATTTGTTCCCCTGCCAGCCCCAGGTGCCATCGGAGCCCTCCAGCCCCGCGGAGCCTTTGGAGGTTTTGTTTCCTTTTCCAGCCTTTGCCTCCCTCCTCCAATCCTCCCTCGTGGCTCTGTGGGGGAAAAAGTCATTAAATCCACACCTACTTCTGGCTTTTATCACTGATCTGATTATCTTGTAATTCCCTCCCCGAGCAGCAAACGAGTGTGAGCCGAGTTCTATCCAATTTCAAGGGATTTGTAAATAATCTGGGAGTAGGAAAAAATGGGAAAAATAAAAAGGGGGGGGCTGAAAATCCTGTCTTTGTCATTTCTGCTTTTCCTTTGTGCTAAAATTTAAGGGATTTTATTCCATGTAGCCATGCAAATCCACTCAGGGCTGCGTCCAGGGTGATTCCAGGGAGGAGGGAGGGACTCGCTGCCCACCTGAGCCAGGCCCTGGAACTTTTCCCTGCCCAAATTCCCTGCAGGGAAACAAATCAGCCGAGGTTCACAGCCAGAGGACAAAAAGTGGATTATTGTGATTTTTTTGTTGTTGTTTTTTGGGGGTTTTTTTGGTGGTTTGGTTTTGCTGGAGGAATTTTTAAAGTTAAAACGTGGAATGTTTGCGGGGGGGATTTTCACAACTGCTCAGGTCCCACCATGGGGAAATCCCGGTGGATTCAGGGAGGCATTTCAGGACCTGGCCTTCACCCCACGCTCCTCAAGAGCCCAAACCTCCACCAGGATCCTTTCCAGGTCCTCTCGGGGCTCCCTGGCCCTGGGAAAGATTCCAGGTGACTCGGCAGGTGAAGCAACAGCGCGGCTCCGAGGGCTGCAGGGGAGGCGGCGGCACCCGGGGCGAGTTCTAATACGGCTGGGATGGGATGGGATTGGGATGGGATTGGGATGGGATTGGGATCCATGGGATGGGATTGGGATGGTATTGGGATGGGATTGGGATCCATGGGATTGGGATCCATGGGATGGGATTGGGATGGGATGGGATGGGATTGGGATGGGATGGGATTGGGATGGGATGGGATCCATGGGATGGGATTGGGATGGGATTGGGATGGGATTGGGATCCATGGGATGGGATTGGGATGGGATTGGGATGGGATTGGGATCTATGGGATGGGATCCATGGGATGGGATGGGATTGGGATCCATGGGATGGGATGGGATTGGGATCCATGGGATTGGATGGGATTGGGATGGGATGGGCAGCACTGGACAGGGAACCCCTCCCAAGGAGCAACCACGCCATCCCTCCCCTCTGCAGGAATTTTCCAGGCCAGCTCCTTTGGGAAGGAGCCCCCACCCCGAGCCCAGGCTGACCTTCCTGCACAGCCAGGTCCATGGGGCTGGTGGTGTCATTGATGGGATGGGATCCATGGGATTGGGATAGGATGGGATGGGATGGATCCATGGGATGCAACTGGGATCCATGGGATGGGATCAGGATCCATAGGATGGGATCAGGATCCATGGGATCCATTGGATGAGATTTGGATCCATGGGATGGGATGGGATTGGGATCCATGGGGAGGGATGGGATGGGATGGATGGGGCAGCCGGGCAGGGCGATTTCCAGCCTAAGAGGAGCTGAGCACATCCTCGGGGACAGCCCGGGGACAGCCCAGGGGCACCACGGGGCTCTTTCCCCCCGACGCCCCCACAGTGGTGGAACTGCTGAGCTCCCAGCCCAGAGCTCAGGAGAATTCCAGCTCCCAGCCCAGAGCTCAGGAGGATTCCAGCTCCCAGCCCAGAGCTCAGGAGGATTCCAGCTCCCAGCCCGGAGCTCAGGAGGATTCCAGCTCCCAGCCCGGAGCTCAGGAGGATTCCAGCTCCCAGCCCGGAGCTCAGGAGGATTCCAGCTCCCAGCCCGGAGCTCAGGAGGATTCCAGCTCCCAGCCCAGAGCTCAGGAGGATTCCAGCTCCCAGCCCGGAGCTCAGGAGGATTCCAGCTCCCAGCCCGGAGCTCAGGAGGATTCCAGCTCCCAGCCCGGAGCTCAGGAGGATTCCAGCTTCCAGCCCGGAGCTCAGGAGGATTCCAGCTTCCAGCCCGGAGCTCAGGAGGATTCCAGCTTCCAGCCCGGAGCTCAGGAGGATTCCAGCTCCCAGCCTGGAGCTCAGGAGGATTCCAGCTCCCAGCCCGGAGCTCAGAAGGATTCCAGCTCCCAGCCCGGAGCTCAGGAGGATTCCAGCTCCCAGCCCGGAGTTCAGGAGGATTCCAGCTTCCAGCCCGGAGCTCAGGAGGATTCCAGCCCCCAGCCTGGAGGATTCCTGGGAGCTCCAGCTGCTGGCCCAGCTGGAGCAGATCCCTCCTGTTTGTGGTTTGCTATAGAAACACCGAGCTGGCTGAAAATGAATCATCACCGTTTTCCTGGGCCTTTTCCCTCCTGGAATCCTGCTAAACCCTCTCTGTGCTCTCGTGTCTGTCTCCTCGTTTTCTCCTTCCTCTCCTTCTCCTTGTCCTCCTGTTTCTACTTCTATTTCTCCCTCCTCTTCTCTTCATTCTCATCCTCCTCCCTCTTCCTCTCCTCTTCTTTCTTCTCCTCCTTCTCTTCTTCCTCCTCCTTCTCCCCTCTCCTTCTCCTCTTCTTTCTTCTCCTTCTCTTCCTCCTCCTTTTCCTTCATCTCCTCCTCCTCCCCCTCTCTCTTCTCCCTCCCTTCTCCTCCTCCTTTCTTTCTTCTTCTTTCCTCCTCCTCCTCCTCCTTCTTTCTTCTCCTCCTCCTCCTCCTTCTTCTTTCTTCTCCTCCTCCTCCTCCTCCTTCTTTCTTCTCCTTCTCCTCCTCCTCCTTCTTTCTTCTCCTTTCTCCCTTTCCTCCTTCTCTCTCTTCCTCCCCTTCTCTCCTCTCCCTCTCCTCTTCTTCCTCCCTTCACCTCGCAGCTCCCACAGTATCGGATTCCAGCCCCTGCTCTCGGGGCTGTGGGAGCCGCTCAGCCCAGCACAGACACCGAGGGAGCTGCCAGGAAACGGCGTCAAGAAAAGGCAGGGGGTGGATCTCGTCTGCTGAGCAGCAGCGCCATAAATCACGTAAATCCCATAAATCCCGTCAATCCCATCCACGCCAGCCCCGCTCTCCCTTCCCGCTCCTGTCAAACCCCGGCAGGGCAGGGCCGGGATTGGGGTCACGCCTCCCGCCCGCTCCCGGGGTGCTGGCCCGGCTCCCACCGGGGAATGGGGCAAATCCCGGGGCTGAGATCCCCGGGCCGTGCCAGAGCATGGAGATCCATCCGTGGGACACCATCCCAGCCCCGTGGGGCACAACGATCCCATTCCCATGGGACAGGATGATCCCAATCCCATGGGACACCATCCCAATCCCATGGGCACCCAGCAGCCCAGTGTGAGACTGAATGGGGATCCTGTGCTGGAATTGGGATCCTGGGCTGGAATTGGGGATCCTGTTCTGGAATGGGATCCTGGGCTGGAATTGGGGATCCTGTTCTAGAGTGGGATCCTGTTCTGGCTCGGGCCATCCCCCCTCCCCACATACCGGACTGGGCCGCTCCGTGCCCGGGACAAGCCCAGATGTGGCCGGGACAAGCCCAGATGTGGCTCCAGCTGCCCGAGGATTCCTGAGCGCTGCGTCAGAGCCCCGGCCCCGCGCGGGGCAGGCGGAAAACTCCGGGCAGGAAAATTCCGGGCAGGAAAATCCGGGCAGGGAGCGGCTCCCCAGGTGAGGGGGAGGAGGCGAACCCCCCCTCGGGGCCGGTGGGCAGGGACGGAAGGGACGTGGCAACGTCGCTGCACCTCCAGCCCGGTTCCAGGCTGCCTGCGAGCAATGGGAAGGACACGGAGCTGGAAAATCAGGAGCAGGACAAACCTCACCTGCGGCCAGGCACAGCCTGCTTGGGCTACAGAACTCGGGGCCCACCTGATGGGATTTAGCAGAGACCTTCGGGGTTTCCTTTAGAGCGTCCCTCGCACTCCGGCGAGCCCAAGAGGGGTCAGAAGGGATCGGGTCCCCCCTGGCCCAGCAGTTCCAGCCCCCCGAGCGAGTTGCCGGTGGTCAGAGGCGCGGGGATCGTTCCCTGCTGGTGTCACCGGGAGCGGCTGTGGCGTGAGCCGGGCGCAGCCCAGGCCGGGATTTTGGAGCTCAAAGTCCTCGCTCCGAATCCGGCAGAACAGGAACTTCAGCCCGGACCTTTCCCGGCCGGGCGGGCTCCTGGCTGCTCCCCCTGGGCTCCGTTCCCGCAGCGCTTCCCGAGGCGCCGGACCCAACCCCAGCTCCGGCGAGCCCGGATCCACCCGCGGGCCCCTCTCCCGCCTCGCTCAGCATCCGAGCAGAAAACGCCGCTCCTGCCCCAGCCCGGGCCCGGGGCCGGAGGAGGGGCCGGGGGCGCGGAGGAGGGGCCGGGGGCCGGCGCACAAAGCCGGGGGCTGCGCCGGGGCGGGCCCGGTGCGCGGGCGCGGGGTCCAGGCTCCTCCTCCGCCGCCGCGCCGGGGATGCTGCGGCCGGGCCGGCTCCGGGAGCCCCGCGGAGCCCCGCGCCGCGCCGAGGAGCCAGCGGCCACCCGAGGTGGGCACGGGGGGACACCGGGGGGCCGTGCCCGGGAGGGTCCGGGCAGGGCCAGGGAGGGGACGCGCGGGGGAAGCGCTGGCGGCACCGGGGGACGCTGCCCGGGGAGCTGCGGGGACACTGACGGGACCCCGAGGGGACCCGGAGGGGCTGAGATGCGCGGTCGGGGCTCCCCACCGTGCGATGGCTTTGGGGTGACCCCCTCGCCGGGCACGGCGGCCCCGGGGATGCCCCGCACCGGCCCTCTCCCGGTCCGGCACCGTGGGGACGGGGCTCAGGGCTCGGGGACAGGGCTCGGGCTCGGTCACAAAGAGCCGGGATGGCCCCGGCAGAGCGGCTGGACTCGCCCCCGTTGGCGGCTCCCATCCCTTTGGCCTCTCGGAGCCGCCCGCGGCTCCCCCGCGGCTCAGCTCTGGCTTTTCGCTTCCCTCTGAAGTCTGGAAAACTTCTTTTCACACGGCAGCGAGAAAATTCTGCCTGTTCAGCACCTCGGTGCGGGCTGCCTCAGGTTACAGAGCCCCGGCGTGCCCGGGAAGGAGGGGAAGGAAGGGAAGGAGCGGATGGATGCCTTTGGTTTGTTGTCATCGGCTCGGAGCCATCCCGGCGAGGGGCTGCCTGCTCCTGCAGGAATTCTTCGCCGCTGGAGCTGCGCGGGCAGCGCCGGGTGCGTGGGAGGGGAGGAAGGAGCGCGGGGGCCGCGCCTGGCGCGGGGACCCCTGCGGGAAATGCCAACCGCACCTGGATGGATGCGGCAGCACCGTCCCGCCGGCCCTGCCAGGGCTCCGGCCTTTCCTGGGGCTGGCCCCGCTCCGGGCCGGGCTCTGCAGCCCGGGGAAGGCGTGGGAGGGAGGTCAGAGCCTCCCCGAGGCCGCGCAGCTCCCGCGGGTGCCAGCGCAGCTCCTGGAAAGCCGGGGATTAATCTCGCCTGGAAAAGCGGCGCTGGAGAGCTGCCACGGCCGGGCTGTCACCGCTCAGCCGGTGACACCGAGTGCTCGGGGACAGATCCGCACGGCCCGGTGCTCCCTGAGGGGACCGAGAGCGGGGACAGGTCCTGGCAGGCGACATTCCCGTGTCCTTCTGTGCCACCCGAGCCGTGTTTGCTCTGTGACATCTCCGGAGGGACCTGGGCTCTCCCTCCTGCTTCAGGGGACAGGTCCCCTCCCGGTGTGGCAGGAGGGTCCCACCCCCACGGGAGGGTCGTGTGGGAGCCCCAGTGCTGATCCCCCCCTCCCCAGGGATGTGCCCCCATCCCTCGGTCCCGCTGCAGGGGTGGCACAGCTGCATCCCTGCCGTGCATCCCGGGGCAGCTGGGCTTGATTTCCTGCTGTCCCCTCCTGCCACCACCCCCCCGTGGCACCCCCTTGGCCCGAGGGGTTTCTGTCTGTGTCCTGTGCTCACAGTGGGACCAGCGCCAGCCCCATTTTTGGGAGCAGGCCCGTGGGTTTCCACAGGAGCCCCCATGGCTGGCCAAACCCTCCCCAGAGCTCCTCTTCCACCAGCAGGGGAATAAAAAATCCTCCTCCACCATCAAGCAGGCGCTGATTTACCTTCCCCGGGAAGCTCTGCCAGGGACTCCTGGCCAGCCCAGCCTCCCGTGCCAGTCCTGGCCGGTGTCACCCTCTGTCCCCTGAGTGTGTCCAGCTCACCTCTGCGTCCCCAGCCAGGCTTTTCCAGTGTCACACTCTGTCCCTTCCCTGTGTCCAGCTCACCCCCGCACCCCCAGCCAGGTTTTCCCGGGGCTCCTCTAGGGCCATTAATTACCAGGCCCATTAATGAGCGGCACAAAGAGCCGCAAGTGCGAAATGCGTTGGGGGCAATTTAATGGCAGCTGCAAAAGCGCACTCAGCCGCACAATCGCGGCTCCGGGGATGCTCGGGGCTCCCGCTGCGGGACTCCCGGAGCCCCCGGGTGTGCCCCCCTGGCACGGCGGGGCCGCTGGACGGGGCCGGAGCCGCTCCGTCCCTCCCACCCGTTAGTCACCGCTCCTGGCAGGCTGCGCTGCCGAGGGGGGGAGGCGAAGGCAGGCGAGGCTCAGGCAGCAAAATGAGAGCTCCGGAGCAGCCCAGAGCCCCCACAGAGCCCCCGCAGAGCCCCCCGGCCGCGGGGGCTGCCAGGGCTGCGGTCCCATGCCCAGGTGTGCAGGGCAGGAGGGGCAGCGGGGGATGCTCCGCTGTGGAGGGGACAGCGATCTGTCCCAGGGATCTGTCCCAGCTCCTCCTGCACCCCCCGCTCTCTCCTCAGCCCCAAATCCCTCTTTTCCCTCTCTCGGCAAGGCTCAGTCTGCGGCGGGCAGGTCCAGTCATGCCCAGGTGAGGCTCAGGTGAGGCATCCGCGGCATGCAGAGATGCAGAGATGGGCAGCCCAGAGCAGCAGGGCCTGGCCGGGGCTGGGGCAGGAATCTGATCCTTGGGACCATCCCAGAAATCCCTGAGAGCTCGAGCTGAGCTCCAGGGGCCCTTCCCGGGACACGGAGTCACCCGGGGCCACCGGCAGAGCTCGGTGCCCGCGCTGCGTGGCCAAGTGTGAATCTGTAGTAGCACTGCAGCTATTCCTGGAGCTGCTGCAAAACCTGCTGCAAAACCTGCTGCTAAAACTGCTCCTAAAACTGCTCCTGGAGCAGCCCAGCCTGCCTGTGGCTCCGTGGCAGAGCCGTGGGAGCTCCATCCTGCTCAGGGAAAGCTCAGCCCCGACAGGAAATTTGGAGGGGATTTTTCCTGTCCCCCCTGAGCTCTGCCTGGTGTGTTTATAAATCTCCTCTCTCTTGGGAGGCCCCAAATCCACCCCCTGCCTGATTTATTCGGTGTTCCTCGCCGGCCAGCTGCCCTCGGGGGGGGTTTTCCAGGAGCAGCAGGGAAGGAGCAAGGCCAGGAGCAGCAGCCCCAGGCAGGGTTTCCATTCGGGATTAGTTAAAAATAGCAGGGAATGCACAAAGGTTCGGCACGTGGGTCACCAGCCGAGGCTTTCCCCGCTGCCTGCTGGGGTTTTGTGCTGCTCCCCTGGCTGGAAGAAGCCCCTGGGAGCAGGAGGGCCCAAGGAATTCCTGGTTTTTTGTGGGAGCCAGGCATGGCCGTTGCCTGGATTTGGGGAGGCAAATCCTGCACGAGCAGCGCTGGGGTTCCTGCAGCAGCAAGTGTGGTGCCCCTGCAGCCTTCCCAGCCAGCCCTTCCTCCTCTTCCTCCTCTTCCTCACAGCCAGGACTTCCCCCCTGGGCTGAAATATTCCCATTTATCCCCTCAGCAGAGGCAGCTCCTGCCTGAAGGGAGTTTTTATCATTTCTGGGAGAGCCTCAGCCCCGAGCTCTGCTGGGGAAGGATCCTCCGAGGCCTGGCAGAGGGAGAGGATGCAGCTGGGAGATCCTGGGGAAGGAAAACCTCCCAAAAATCCCTGCTGCCATCCCAGGGTGTCCCCCTCGAGTCCCCCCAGCTCCCCTGGGTGCTGTGCTGTGGATTTGGCCCCTTGCCCAAGCCGAGGTCAGAGGTTCCAGCTCAGGATCCAGGAACATTTGGATCTTTCACTGCCCCTTTTTCTCCTCCCGATTCTCAGAACAATCCAGCGACATCTCCGTGAGCCACTTAGGGAAGAGCTCCTTTAAAGGTTAATTAAATATTCCCTGCAACTTTGATGCACATTTCCCTGTTGGGAGAGCTGCTCTGTTTGGCAGCCAGGCATTAAAGGGGTGGAATTCACCACGGGCCAAGTCTGGAGAAGAGAGGAAGAGGAAAATAGGAAGCCAGAACTGAATTTGCCTTTTTTTTCACCCCCCCCCCCCTTCTGCTGCTGCATTGGAGCTTTGGGATGGGATGTGACACTCTGGGAAGCAGGAGAGGAGCTGGGGATGAGGAGACAGCAGCAGCAGATGCTCCTCGCAGCCAGGACCGAGCTTGGCTCCTCATCAACGACAGGAGCTGCCTTTCCTCAGCTCTGAGCGCCAGGCAGGGACAAAAAAATCCCCAAATTTAGCTCAGCTGGGTGTAGCTGGTACCACAGACAGGGAACCACAGCAAAGCCCAGCCTAGACCTGGCACTGGGCTTAGTTTGAGGAAGATCTTTAGGCCCTGCCCGGGAGAGGTTTTCCCTCTGGTTGGGGCAGAGATTTGGGGCTTTCAGCTCCTGCCAGGGCCAGGGACTCCCCCTCCTGTTTCTCAGGCAGTGTCCAGCCTTGGCTGGAGGAAAAAACCCCAAACCAACCCAGTTCCAGCTCTTGTCCCCCATTCCTGGCTGTCCCCAGGGCACAGGGAGGAGGGGACAGCAGAGGTGGCTCCGTGCCCCTCATGGTCCCCACCTGAGCCCGAATTTGCTTTCTGGCCCCCAGAGAGGTGCCCAAAGTGGCCCTGAGAGGGGGTGAAGGAGCAGAGAGGGCACCCAGGGGGGGTGGGCCGGCTGCTGTGGCCACCGGGAGCAGGGGGGGCAATGCCAGGGGGGCAATGCCAGCGAGGCAATGCCAGCCCTGCTGCTCCTGGCTGCTTTTCAGAGGGGGAGAGACAATAAAAGGCGCGGAGATTGCAAACACAGCCCGGTCTCCATGGCAGCCCGAGCACCGCTGCTAAATTTTGCCTCTACATGGAGAGGATGCTGCTCCCCTCCTGTGCCCGGGGGAGTTGTGCAGCACAAAGAGCCTCGGCCCAGGTATTTCCTGCAGGTTTTGGGGTTTGTGGAAGGAGCCCTTGGTGCCACCACCTCGTGTCACCCCGAGGCAAATGGGTTTGCTGCCCCTCATCCCGGTTTTTATCCATAATTCAGGGGTGAAGCCACGTGAGCAGCGGCAAGCTGGGAGGAGAAGTATTTCGGGCTCATGCCGAGTGACACCAAGTTCCTGCTATTTTTAGCCGGACAGACAAAGCCCTCCCAGCAGGAAGAGCCCGAGCACGGCGCGGGGGAGGCTGCGGGACCCCCCAGCCCCGCCGGGGTCGGTGCTGCCCGGGCAGGAATTCAGGGATCCATCCCCGAAGCCTCCCGGGGCAAAGCAGCCCCGGAGCCGGGAATTTCAGCTCCCCCCGCGGCAGATTGTGCGGGGCAGGCTCGGGAAGAGAAGTGCGAGCAGGGGCCTGGCGGCTCCCGAGTGAAAGCCGGGCTCAGCTGTCACCAACCCCGGCACCACCTGCCAGCCCCAGACGGCTCCCAAAATATCCCCAAATATCCCAAAATATCTCAAATTATCGCGGCCACTGCGGGAGGGCCGGGCAGGAGGGGCCGCTCCTCACCTGCGGGGATGGCACCTCCTGCGAGGTGTCCCCCACAGCATCCCCGGGAGGCCAAATTGTCCCCAAATTTGGCGCCGTGGCTGCACCCCACGGGAGGGGGGTGGTGAATCCCGCAGGCTGGCCGCGGTGCCACTGTCCCCCTTCAGGTGTCCCCAAAGCGAAGCGGGGAGCGGCGTTGCTGCCTTGCCAATTAGCAGGGCTCTAATTGCCGTCTCAGTCGCTCATTAGCGCGAAAAGCCAGATGCTGGGAGGAATTAGAGGAGCTGAAAGGATCTTTCTCTCCGCCCCAGGAATATTTAACGGTGTCTCACACGCGTTCCCTTTGTAGCCGAGCATGACTGATGTGCCTCGTGTGGGTGCTCTGTGAATCACCGAGCTCCCAAAGCCCGGCGACAGCAGCGGGGACAGAACCGGGGAGCTCCGGGTGGCACCGGGTGGCTCTGGCACGTGGTGGAGCCGGGGCTGCCAGCTGGAGGGGGGGCTGGAGTGGGTTTAACCCAAAAATGAAGGAGGAAGAATTCGGGTCGTGCTCTCCCAGGCAGGGCTGGGGGCTGTCGGTACAAATGTTGGTGTTGGGAGGATGGAAAGGGCAAAACCAGCAGGGTTTGGAGAGCCAAGAGCAGAATTTGGAGGGCAAAAGGAGCAGGGTTTGGGGAGAAAAAATAGCAGGATTTGGAGGGCTAAAAGAGCAGGGTTTGGGGAGCCTGGCCCCAGCTGGGGCCAGAGAGAGCTGGAGGCCGAGCCGAGGTGGGTGGAGCAGGGATCCCCAAGCTCCTGGGTTGTTCTCAGGCTGCCCTGTGTCCAGGAGGGAGCATTCATCTATCATCCATGGATCCATGGATCCATGGATCCATCCATCCATCCATCCATCCATCCATCCATCATCCATCCATCCATCCATCCATCCATCCATCCATCCATCCATCCATCCATCCATCCATCCATCCATCCATCCATCCATCCATCCATCCATCCATCCATCCATCCATCCATCCATCCATCCCAGCTGGGAGCAGCCCCTGCCCAGGCTCACAGGGGGCTGTGTCCAGCTCCTGGAATATCCCGATTTTCTGGGCCCTGCAGCTCTCAAACCACAGCTGGGGAGGTTTTGGCCCCCAGGAATCCTCCTCACTCAGGGCACACCCACAGGGCAGTACCAGGGCTGGCCTGGCAGCAGCAGAGTCCCAGAGTGACTTTTGGGGATGCTGTGGTGAAGATGCTCAGTCCCTCATCATCACCATCTGGTGGCATCCCAGTTAATTCCAGGATCACAGAATGTCCTGAGCTGGGAGGGACAAACAGGGATCAGACCCCCAACAATGCCATCCCTGGAGCTCTGGCAGCCTCGGCGCTGTGCCTCTTTTGGGCCAGAACCTTTCCCAGCCCCTTCCCAGCCCGGCTTTCCCAGGGGCTGTGACCCTGCAGGATCCCGGGCGGTTCTGGCACTGCCTGGGGCCTCTCAGGGTTTGTGTCACCCCTGGGGGGCTGCGGGGCAGAGAGGAGAGGGACGGATCCCCTCCCTAAGGCCGGGGACTCGCTGGGCTGAGGCCGCAGAGAGCAAACAGGAGCCGCGGGAAGTCACGGGACGCTGCTGACACCGATTTTCTGCGCGTTGAGCAATCGTCCCCGGGCAGGGCCGGGAGCCTCTCCCGCTGTGCCCGGGGAGGGTGGGGTGGCACCCCCGGAGCTGCTCCTGGCTGTGAATCAGCGGGAAGGGCAGAAACCCCCCCTGCTCTGCCCCAAACGCTCCTCTGAGCCGCCCACGGCCTGCCGGGGATGGTCCCACCCTGCTCGCCCGGCGCGGTCGCACGTGGGCACATCCCGGGCGGGACCTCGGCCCCTCCTCGGGTGTCCGCGGCTCCCTCAGAGCCCTTCCCAAAGCTGCTGCTGAATTCAGCCATGATTGTTGGCTTTCTAAGTGGCCTTGACCTGAGCCACCCTCCCGCAGGAACTGGTGTGATGTAGATTGCTTTTTTATTTTATTTTTTGCCTTTTCCCCCCCACCCTTTTTTTTTCTTATTTTCTTTATTTTTTCCCCTTTTTTTTTTGCTATTGAGCAATCACACTCCCACCCGCCGGCCTGCAGCGGGGTGCCCAGCTGCCAGGGGACAGTGGGCAGAGCCACACTGGCACGGAGCCCACCCAGCCCCTGGCACAGGCTCTCCTTAACGAGCGGCGGCTGCGAATTCTCCCGGTGCTCATTGACAGAACACCAAGTGTGATGGACTCCCGGGCCACTCGAGTGGCTGGAACGTGTCACCGAGGCGGGTTATTCTTCTCGACGAGTGTCCCCCCCCCCTCGCTAATGGCATGGAGAGCGCTTTGTGCCTGCCCGCCATCAAAACCAGCGCGGTGGATGTCACTGAATGAGCGGGGACAATGGGTGGCAGTGAATGAAATCCTTGTTGTGGGGCCCCGAGGCACAAAGGAGCACCGCGAGGCCGGCGCCTGCCCGGGCAGGGGCTGAATTCAGCCCCAGCAGCGCCGGGAGGGGCTCGGGCACGGGCTGGGGGCGAGGTCGGCTGAGCCCGGGGCTCTCCCAGCGCTGGATGCTGCTGTTTGTTTGGGGAGCAAAAAGAGCAGGGTTTGGAGGGGGAAACCAGCAGGGTTTGGGGAGTAAAACCAGCAGGGTCTGGGGAGTAAAACCAGCAGGGTTTGGGGAGTAAAACCAGCAGGGTTTGGAGAGCAAAAAGCAGAATCTGGGGGGCAAAAGGAGCAGGGTTTGGAGGGAAAAAGGAGCGGGGTTTGGAGAGTAAAAAGAGCAGGGTTTGGGGAGTAAAACCAGCACGGTTTGGAGGGGGAAACCAGCAGGGTTTGGATGGCAAAAAGAACTGGTGGGGGAGTAAAACAAGCAGGGTTTGGGGAGTAAAACCAGGAGGGTTTGGGGGGCAAAAGGAGCAGGGTTTGGAGGGAAAAAATAGCAGGGTTTGGGGAGTAGAAGCAGGAGGGTTTGGAGAGTGAAACTGGCAGGGTTCGGAGAGTAAAACCAGCAGGGTTTGGAGAGTGAAGCCGGCAGGGTTTGGAGGGAAAAAAGCAGAATTTGGAGGGCAAAATGAGCAGGGTTTAGGGAGCAAAAAGGGCGGGGTTTAGAGAGTAAAAAGAGCAGAGCTGGAGAGTAAAACCAGCAGGGTTTGGGGAGGAAAAAGAGCAGGGGTTGGAGAGTAAAAGCAGGAGGGTTTGGAGATTAAAACCCGCAGGGTTTGGGGAGCAAAAGGAGCAGGGTAGGGGAGCAATAAGAGCAGGGTTTGGAGGTCTAAAAGAGCAAGGTCTGGGGAGCAATAAGAGCAGGGGTTGGAAGGCTAAAAGATGGGAGGGTTTGGGGAGTCTGGCCCCAGCTGGGCCCAGAGAGAGCAGCAGGAGCTGGAGCTGAGCAGGGCAGATGCTCTCACCCAGCCCAGGGGGTTCAGCAGCATTTGGGGGTCCTGGAGGCTCAGTCTGGGTTTGGTGCAGCTCCCAGGCCCAGCTCAGTGCAAATACTGCGCTCCAGGCTCTGCTCTGAGCCATTCCCTTCACTAAAGCCCAGCTGAGATGCTCCAGGTAGCAATTTCCACCATGGAAATTCCCAGTTTTCCCCTCCAGGGCCACATTCCCAATGTCCCCAAGGCCCAGATGGCCGGGTGGGACAGGGGGGAAGAGGAAGGCTCAGACTGAGCCCCGAGCCGGGCTCCTGGCAGCTGCTCCGTGCTACCCCGGCATCTCCCAACAAACACCCAAATGTGTGGGAGCATCTGCACGGCGAGGATGAATAATAACCCAGGAGGGAAAAGGCGGGGGCGAGAGCTCGCGGGGAAGAAGGAAGCGCTGGCATTCCAGAGGGGGGGAAGAACAGGATCGGCAGGGAGCGGAGCAGCACCGCGGAGCCGCCAGGAAACCGCGGCTCCTGCCAGGGGAACCTGCTCGGGAAGGCGCAGGGAAAGCGGCTGCTGCTGCAGTGGGGAAAGGGGGGAAAGCTTCAAAGGCTGAGGGAGATAAGATTGAGGGAGATAAGGCTGAATTCCGGGGGGAAGGAGGCAGGGGAGAGCGGCGCTCCCACGTGCGGGGTAGGCATGACTGCGCTGATGAGATGCCATTCATTTTTTCCCCCCCTCTCTCCGCACAAGCCCGAGTGGGTGAATCCACGTGTTTTCCCCCATCCCGGGGTTCAGCCTGCGCTGTTTGTCGGGATCAGCCCCCCCCCAGGACCCCCACGCTCCCAGGAGCTGCTCTGGGTGATCTCCATGCCGGGATTCCTGGGTCCAAGGGGAGCTGGAAGCCCTCGGCAGGGTCACAGAGCTGCTCGGGGAGGGGACACTCGTGCTGCTGCCACCGCCCTGGTGCCGACTAAAGATCCTTGAGAGGCTCCTTTGCTGCGGGCACAGAGCGACAGGGACACGCTGGAGCCTTCTCTGGCTCACTGCTGATTGATGGGGGTAATCACCTTCAGGGGCTCTGGGGACAGCCAGGATCTGCGGTGACATTGCCGTGACCCCACCCGCAGGTCCAGTCACCCCTCTCGCTTTTAGGTCACAGCTTGGACTCGATCTCCAGAGTCTTTAATTTTAATCCTGTGGTTTTGTGACTTCTGGCCGCGTCACACCCCCAGGCCCCCAGTGCTCTCCAGCTGTGCTTTCCCTTCTCCAGCTGTGCTTCCCCCTCTCCAGCTCTCCTCTCCCTCTCCAGCTGTCCTCCCCCTCTCCACCTGTGCTTCCCTTCTCCAGCTGTGCTTCCCCTCTCCAACTGTGCTCCCCTTCTCCAGCTGTGCTTTCCCTTCTCCAGCTGTGCTTCCCTTCTCCAGCTTTCCTCTCCCTCTCCAGCTGTGCTTCCCCCTCTCCAGCTGTGCTTCCCTTCTCCAGCTGTGCTCTCCTCTCCAGCTGTGCTTTCCCTTCTTCAGCTCTCCTCTCCCTCTCCAGCTGTGCTCCTCCTCTCCAGCTGTGCTTCCCCTCTCCAGCTGTGCTTTCCCTTCTCCAGCTGTGCTCCCCTCTCCAGCTGTGCTTCCCCTCTCCAGCTGTGCTTCACCCTCTCCAGCTGTGCTCCCCCTCTCCAGCTCTCCTCCCCCTCTCCAGCTGTGCTCCCCTCTCCAGCTGTGCTCCCCCTCTCCAGCTGTGCACCCCCAGCTGCCCACGGGCCACCCCCGCTTTCACTCCCTGCACTCTCATCACCATTGACATTTATTTTTTTTTTCCCTTTCTCACTTCACTTCCCCTGCCCTGACCCAGCCAAACCCCCCCGAGCCCCCAGCCCCGATTTGTCCGCGCAGGTCTCGGGTGTGAATGCCCTCAGTGGCCGCAGTGAGGGGGTTCGGTGGCTCAGCAAACCCCTGCAGTCCCCCAGGGGAGGCGCTGAACGAGGAAAGGGCACAGCTCTGACCCCTCTTGGGGCTCCCGTGCCCTCCCAGCTCTGCTCCCGCGAATTCCAACTCCCCCACGGCTTTCAAAAATGTTCATTTTTTAAAGGGAAGGAGAAGAAAAACGTGCCCAACCCTCTCGGGCGTGCGTGGGAGGGCTGGGGTTGATGGAAACGCCTCCTGCCAAGAGGCTGGAAAGTCCCAGCGCTGCTTCCCCCTTCTCCCATCTCCCACAGGCCCCCAAAAAATCCGCGGGGCATCAGCCCGAGGGGGCAGCGAGCGGCTCCGACCTCTTCAGGGGCTCAAACCCCCCCAGCCCCGCCGTGCGTGCGTGTGAACCCCCCGGGGGGAAATAAATGTCCAGGGACGGGCCGTGGGTGCGTGGAAAAGAAATGTCACAGCCCGGGGCTGAGCTGAGCGCTGAGCGCTGCCCGGGGACAGCGCAGGTGGCACCGGTGTCATTGTCACAGCGCCTTCCACCCCCCGCAGGCACCGGCACGGGCTGTGCGGGGACAACTGTGGGGAGTGGGGACAATGTGGGGACAATTGTGGGGACAATTGTGGGAAGTGGGGACAATTGTGGGGACAATTGTTGGGACAAATGTGGGGATAATTGTGGGGACAATTGCGGGGAGTGGGGACAATTGCGGGGAGTGGGGACAATGTGGGGAGTGGGGACAAATGTGGGGATAATTGTGGGGACAATTGCGGGGAGTGGGGACAATTGTGGGGAGTGGGGACAAATGTGGGGACAATTGTGGGGATAATTGTGGGGAGTGGGGACAATTGTGGGGACAGTTGTGGGGAGTGGGGACAATCTGGGGACAATTGTGGGGACAATTGTCGCGTCCCCCGCAGCGATCCCTCCCCTCCTGCTCTTCCCGGAGCTTTTGCCATATCAGCGGCGTCCCGGCAGCTCCTCAGGCCTTTCTGGCTTCTCCTAATCTCCCAAAAAAGGATTTGGGGATTAGGCGGGCGGTCTGTCCGTCCTCCCTCTGCCCTTCAGCCAAGCCGGTCCTCGGGCACGGGGAGAGGAAAGGAAATAAAGGGAGGGATGAGCGCGGGTGGGGCTGGGAGCAGCCGGAGCCAGGAGTGGGAAAAGGGGAGTGGGGAAAGAGGAGGAGTGGGAAAACAGGAATGGGAAAAGAGGGGTGGGAAAAGGGGAGTGGGAAAATAGAGATGGGAGGAAAAGAGAGGAGCGGGGAAAGAGGAGGAGTGGGAAAAGAGAGGAAAAGGGAAAGAGGAGGAGTGGGAAATTAGGAATGGGAAAAGAAGAATGGGAAAACAGGAGTGGGAAAAGAGAAATGGGAAAAGAGGGGTGGGAAAAGAGAGGAAAAGGGAAAGAGGAGGAGTGGGAAATCAGGAATGGGAAAAGAGGGGTGGGAGGAAAAGAGAGGAGGGGGAAAGAGGAGGAATGGGAAAAGAAGGGTGGGAAAAGAGAGGAAGAGGAAAAGAGAGGAGGGGGGAAAGAGGGGTGGGAAAACAGGAGTGGGAAAAGAGAAGAGTAGGAAAAGAGAAGAGTAGGAAAAGAGAAGAGTAGGAAAAGAGGAATGGGAAAACAGCGGCCTGACTCTGGGATTGAGGATCTGCCAGTGAGGGGGCCCTGGCACAGCCTTCCTCCACCCCCTCCACCACCCAACCCTCTCCCACTCCCACTTTAACCCCCAGATTCCTGCTTGGAGCACCAGAACTCTGCCTGGGGAGCTCTGGAGAGGATTGGAACACCCCGTGGGAGCTCTGAGCTGCTCAAACACAGCACGGAGCAGAAACCTTCCCTCCTCCTCCTCCTCCTCCTCCAGTGCAAACAGCACCCAGCTCATTTTATTTACGCGCCTTCCCCCTCCTCACCGCTAATTACCGAGCTGGATCTGCGTCCCCACTGGAGCCGAGTGTCGCCGAGGCCACCAGGAGCTGCGGCTTTATTTTATTTATGTTTTTCGGAGCCGAGAGCCCCGCGTGCTTCTGATGGCAGCACTCAGCGCTCTCTCGAGGGCCGCTCGGCAATTAACGCTAATTAAGGCTCGCGGAGCCCTTTTCAGGCAGGTTAAGAGGAGCGCTGGGAAGTGGAGAGGGATGCGGGAGAGGCTGTGGAGCCGGGATCTGGCCAGGAACAGGCAGGAGATGCAGGAACCTGTTGGGATTACTCCTAAAAATCGCCACAAATCCCTTTTCTTCCTCTGGGCGTTTTTAGAGAACTTTTCCCGGCTTTATTCAGGATGGATAAAAATCCACTTCGATTAATTAAATATTTCATAAAAGCCATTTAAATTAATAATAAATCAAAGCCATTTCAAGCCGTTTCCTGGCTTTTTCCAGGATGCTCCCAAGCACAGCTGGAGCCTGGCCAGTGCCCGGCCACCCTCTGGGAAAGATCCTTTCCCTGATGTCCAGCAGGACATGTGGGAATTGTCAGCTCTGCTTTCCAAGGCTGTTTATTTTCTCTTTATTCCATTCTCTCTCTGCCCTGCTGAGCTCTGCCCAGCAGGTCGGGTTGGGGCACAGCCCCTGCCCTTGGGCTGCTGTTGGCTTTTCATACCAAGAACTGCCTGGGCTTTATTGACAATAATTTCCCAATGCCATCACCAGTGTCAGACAGTCTGTGTGTGCTCTAAACCAACCCAGAAGGGTCACCATCCCAGCAGGAGAGGGAGGAGAAGGAGAAGGAGAAGGAGGACAGGACACACCCAAGTTCCTCCCTCTTGCCTCTTGAACCCCCATTCTAAATCCCCAAATTCTGCTTTTTCACCCTGTGACAAATTCACTGCCATTCTACTCAAACTCTTGTGGTCTGTAACTCCTCACACAAAGTTGGGAATTGTTTCCATGGCTAAAATCCAAGGCCCAGGTGGTTTTGACTCCAGGCCAAGGTCTCTGAGCCCCTGCCAGGGTCTGGAGTCCTCCAGGGCAGCCAGAGGAATGTCCTGGGTCCCAACCCCTTTTACAATAGAATAACCGAACTAACACCTGCTTCACAATCTATCAGCTATTTTACACTTTCTAACCGATTTTTACCACTCAGCCCCCAAAGCGGGGATCTCTGCCACCCCCGGGTGGCCTCTCCTGGCTCACGCCGTGTCCCCTTGTCCCCAGGCTCGGCGCTCCCGGCCTCACCGCGGGCTCTGCTATGATCTGGCGGCGCCGGGAGCAGCATGGGCAGCGTCAGCAGCCTCATCTCCGGCCACAGCTTCCACAGCAAGCACTGCCGCGCCTCCCAGTACAAGCTCCGCAAGTCCTCGCACCTGAAAAAGCTCAACCGCTACTCGGACGGGCTGCTCCGCTTCGGCTTCTCGCAGGACTCCGGCCACAAGTCCGGCTCCAAGAGCAGCAAGAATGAGGATTTCTTTTACATCAAGGTCAGCCAGAAGGCGCACGGCTCGCAGCGGCCGGACTACGCGGCGCTGGGCAGCGGGGAGCTGGGCGTGCCCGCCGGGACCAGCGGGCTGGACTTCGGGACGCCCACGCCGCAGAAGCTGATGCCCTTCCCCAGCCAGCTGGAAGTGGTGAGTGGGGAAAAGCGGCCCTGGGAGCCGGGGGGATGTCTCACTGTCCCCAAAGCGTCTGCAGGTGCCACCACAGGGTTGTGTTGGTTGTGGTGGCTGAGGAAGCTCAGGGAGAGCAGGGGCAGCTGGGGGCACTCAGATTTCGGGAGTTTGGATCGGCAGCACGGCCGGAAGGATTCGGATCCTTTAATTTCCAAACCCAGCAGCTTCCCCTCGAGCAGCCCCGAGTCCTGGGGGGACAGTCCCACCGTGGGGGGCAGAAGGGGCAGGAGGACACGCGGGGCTCTCTCGGTGCTGACGGCTCCGCTCTCCCCAGCAGGGCGGGGAGAAGCCGCTGCCTCGTCCCACGGCCTTCAAGCCGGTGCTGCCGCGCTCCGGGGCCATCCTGCACTCGTCCCCCGAGAGCGGGGGGCCCCTGGGCCAGCAGCTGCACCCCCCGGAGAAGGCCAAGGAGCAGGAGCTGCGGCCGCTGCCGTGCTCGGGGGGCCTGTCCGACTCCGGCCGCAACTCCATGTCCAGCCTGCCCACGCACAGCACCAGCAGCAGCTACCAGCTGGAGCCCCTGGTCACCCCCATGGGGCCCATCAGCCGCTTCGGGGGCTCTGCCCACAACATCCTGCAGTGTGCCATCATCCAGGACAGCAACATGATGAGCCTCAAGGCCATGTCCTTCTCCGATGGAGGCAACAAGATCCTGAACCCCGGCAAGGCCCCCCAGCACCGCGCCGCTGCCGAGAAGAGCGCCTGCGTGCGCTCGCCCATCGCCACCGATGAATCCACCATCCAGGAGCTGGAGCAGAAGCTGCTGGAGAGGGAGGGGGAGCTGCAGGAGCTGCAGTCGAGCTTCGAGGAGAAGGAAATCAGCTCCTGCCAGGCCTACGAGGAGAAGCAGCGGCGCTGCAAGGAGGAGCTGGAGGGGCTGAAGCAGAAATGCAACAGCAAGCTCAAGCAAACCTCGCAGAAAACGCAGCGGACGCAGCAGGTGCTGCACCTGCAGGTGTTCCAGCTGCAGCAGGAGAAGCAGCAGCTGCGGGAGGAGCTGGAGAAACTCATGAAGGAGCAGAACCTGCTGGAGACCAAGCTGAGGTCCTACGAGAAGGAGAAGACCAGCTTTGCCCCGGCGCTGGAGGAGACGCAGTGGGAGGTGAGAGGCAAAGGGGGGATCAAGGAGCGAGGGGGAGAGCTCCAAACCCCCCAGCACTTCCCATCCCATCCCATCCCATCCCATCCCATCCCATCCCATCCCATCCCAGCCCATCCCAGATGGATGTGAGATCCCAGCAGAGCCCCAGGCTGTCCCCAGGGCAGTGGGGCTGAGGCTCTCCCTGCCCCCCGAACCTTCCCAAGGGAACAAGCACAGCACAAACCCCTCAGGCATTGAAATAACTCGGCATTCCAGGCCTCCAGCTCCAGTTTTCCTGCCCCACGGGAGCTGTAAAACTGCCTTGCCACAAGGAAATAGGAACTCCTTGGGCTTGCCATGGCCGTTTGTTAGGGAGCAGTAAAACCTTCCACTCTCTGCTTAAGCTGGATTTACTCCTTGGTATTGCTGAGCAGACACCGAGAATTGCTGAGAATTTCCACAATCTGCTGGAAATGCCAACGTTTGGGAAGAGGTATAATAATTATAAATTAATATATAATTAATATATAATATTAATGTTCAATATATAATATTAATATTTATAATTTGTACCACATTAAATAATATGAGATATTATGAGATATTAAATAATATGAGATATTATTTAATGTGGTATGAATTATAACTATTAATATTATATATTGAATATTATATATTGAATATAATTTATTTAATTATAATAATATGCAACATTATTGAATGTATTGTTAATGATAAATACTAATTGTAATTAATTTATGATTCTAAAAAATTACAGTAAGAAAATTAAATTCGGGGTCTCCAGGTGCTGCACCCCAGCTGTGCCCGGCTCACACGGGGTACCCTGTTCCTCTAAGTTCTTCTAAACCTTCTGATCTTTACATTCTTGTAACAAACCTTCTCAGCACTTTTCTGTAAATAATTATTGGTTTACATTCTTTTCTAGAGGAAGGGAAATTTATTAGGCTGTTGGTTTGTCCAGTGTCACTGGAGAGGTGGCACTGTCACCCTCCAATCCACTGTCACTTTTGAGAATCTAAAAATGTTACAATAGAAATTAAAATGCCCTTCTTTCTACCTTGGAGGTTCCAGCGTGCTGTGTGGTTTTATTTCAGGGTACCCTGCCCTTTCCCCGTGCTCCAGCCCTAACTCAGGTGTTCCCCCCCCCCCCCCAGGTGTGCCAGAAATCCGGGGAGATCTCGCTGCTGAAGCAGCAGCTGAAGGAGTCTCAGACCGAGCTCACCACCAAGACCACGGAGATCCTGAGCCTGAAGGCGCAGCTGAAGGAGGTGAGGCTGAAGATGGAGGGGCTGGAGATGAAGAGCCAGGAGCTGGAGGTGTCGCTGCGCACCAAGGCCATGGAGCTGGAGGTGTGCGAGAACGAGCTGCAGCGCAAGAAGAACGAGTCGGAGCTGCTGCGGGAGAAGGTGAACCTGCTGGAGCAGGAGATCCTGGAGCTGCGCTCCGAGCTGGCCGCGCTGCGGGAGCAGCTCAGCGAGGCTCGCCAGGGGCCCCGGCCGGGCGGGGACGATGCCCAGGCCCTGCAGGGGCAGCTGGAGAGGCTGCGGGCGGAGCTGAAGGCGGAACGCGACAACAACGAGCAGATGAGCTGCAGTTTCCAGCACGAGCGGCAGACGTGGAAGGAGGAGAAGGAGAAGGT
The DNA here is from genome assembly GCF_022539315.1 of Serinus canaria. Taxonomy (NCBI): domain Eukaryota; kingdom Metazoa; phylum Chordata; class Aves; order Passeriformes; family Fringillidae; genus Serinus; species Serinus canaria. Next base: position 2,769,549 of record NC_066335.1, on the reverse strand, counting down.
GATCCACTACCAGAAGCAGCTGCAGCAGAGCTACCTGCACATGTACAAGAGGAACCAGAGCCTGGAGAAGATGCTGCAGCAGCTGGCGGCGGGCGAGGACGGCAAGGAGCCCATCGAGCTGGAGATCCCCGGCGCCGACGTCCCCTACGAGGACATCATCGCCACCGAGATCTGAGCCACCGGGGGAGCTGTCCCCTCCCTCCCGAGCCGCTCGGCTCCTGCCCCATGCAGCCGAGCTGAGCCGTGTCCCCCCCGTCCCTCCGCCGCCCGTCGTGTTCCAGAGGTGACCAAGCCACTCGTGCCAATGGTGACGTGCCCGCAGCTCCCCCGGCACTGCCCCCTCTGCCCCCGGGCAGGGATCAGGACTCCAGGGAATTCTCTGCCATCTGTGCCCAGCGCCCAGGGGATGCTCTGCTCCAGGTTTGGGGAACCCAGCCTGGCCCTGCTCCGGGGATGGCACAGCTCTGGGAATGGCACAGCTCTGGGAATGGCACAGCTCCAGGGATGGCACAGCTCTGGGGATGGCACAGCTCCAGGGATGGCAGTTCCGGGGATGGCCCAGCACCGTCCTGCCCACTGATGGTGGCAGGAATCATCCCCAGTGTGTGCCCAGCTCCGGGGATGGACACAGCACCGTCCTGCCTGCTGATGGTGGCAGGAATCAGACCCAGCTCTCTGGAGGAAGCTCCCACTCCTCCTCACCCTCCTTCGGCACCATGGGAGCACAGAGCCACCTCCTGCCACTGCCACATCCACCCCTGCCAGCCCATGAGGGCCTCAGGAAGGTCCACACCTGCTCACATCCCCCCAGTACTGCCCAACTCACCGAGATCACCCCGAGATCACCCTGAGATCACCCTGAACCCATTCAGTCCGAGCACAGCCCCCCTGCCCTGCACCCACCGCCCTCCCTCTGCTGGCATTCCCAGCTCCCATGGCCAAGGACTCCATCCCTTCTCCCGGCTGCCAGACAGCAGCTGGATCTGAGGGTTCACAGGAATGTCCCAGCCACGGTCTGACCAGGGACTGGGGTTTGTGTTCACCCCAGAGCCCCCTGCACTCGCTGGGGCCGTCCCTCCTGGGAGCCCCGGCTGCCTTATCTCCTCCCATGCCCCGATCCCATGGGATCCGGCCAAGGGGGGCTGGTTAAACACCCCAAACCAACCACTTCCACCTTAATTTCTACCCCAGCTCTTAAAAGTTCCTCCTGCCACCAGCGAGTGGCTCCACAGATAACGAGGTGGCCCTGCTGGTGACCCTCGTGTCCCCCTGACTGGGGAGGGAACCTGCAGGACCCAGTTGGTGGGGTGGGGGCCCCAGGGGACCCCTCTGTGCCAGTGCAATGATATTTTTGCTGCAATTATTTACCCACTGCCCCATTCCAGGGCTCTTGGGGGGGGGGGTGGTTCTTGCACAATCCCAGCGCCGCCAATTTGGCCACGGGCTCCGAGCTGTGCAAAATTCCGCATCCCTCGCGCCACTGCAGCCTGGAAAAGTGACACACAGGAACCAGTCTGTGCCTTCTGTGCCCAGGCCTGAGCACCCCAAACCACTGCCCCAGCTCTCCCAGCTGGGCCTGGTACTGCCCAGTCACTCCTGGCACTGCCCAGCTGGGCCTGGTACTGCCCAGCCAGTCCTGGCACTGCTCAACTCTTCCTGGCACTGCCCAGCCTTTCTTGGCACTGCCTGGCCAGTCCTGGTACTGCCCAGCTGGGTCTGGTACTGCCCATCCAGTCCTGGTACTGCCCAGCCACTTCTGGCACTGACCAGCTCTTCCTGGCACTGACCAGCATGGCCTGGCACTGCCCAGCTGGTCCTGGCACTGCCCAGCTGGGTCTGGCACTGCCCAACCAGTCCTGGCACTGCCTAGTTGGGCCTGGCATTGTCCAGCTGAGCCTAGTACTGTCCAGCCATACCTGGCACTGCCCAGACAGTTCTGGCACTGCCCAGCCACTCCTGGCACTGCCTGGCCAGTCCTGGCACTGCCCAGCTGGGTCTGGCACTGCCCAGCCATACCTGGCACTGCCCAGCTGGGTCTGGCACTGTCCAGCCGGTCCTGGCACTGCCCAGCCTTTCTTGGCACTGCCCAGCCATACCTGGCACTGCCCAGCCGGGTCTGGCACTGCCCAGCCCATTCTGGCACTGGCACAAGCGATGCTCACCCCCGGCCCGCTGGAAAAACCAACCTGAGGCTGCTGCGGGTGCCCCCTGGGGCCAGCCCAGCCCTGCCCATCCCCATGCCCAGCCCTGCCCAGCCCATGCCCAGTCCCTGCCCATGCCCAGCCCCTGCCCAGCCGAAGGATGTTTGCAAAGCTGAAGGATCAGGGGCGGCGGGGCCGGGAGGGATTTTGTGCCTCCCCCCACCCGATATCGGCGCGGCCCCGCCCGGGAGCCGCGGGGAGCAGAGCCCCTCCCGACCTCGCCCCACGGCGGCAATTCCCCGCTCCTGCTCCCGCCGGCCGCGGTGGCACCGTCCCCGTCCCTGTCCCCAGGCGTGTCCCCTCGGCCCCGTGTGCCCCCAGCTCTGTGATGTGATCTCCAGAGGCCTCGCCGTGCTGCCTTTGCACAACCGCGCTGTGTGTGCCCGTCGCATTCCAGGTGTGTCGCTCCAGGTCCCGGCCTGGACAGAGAGTTATTTTTCTGCAGGTTTTTTTTTGTTTGTTTGGTTGGTTTTGTTGATTTTTTTTGGATGTTCTTTCTGGTGACTGATGTAAACTACTGGTTAATTTTATGGTTTTATTTATAAATAAATTTTTTAAAACTTCCCCAGCCTCTCTCTGCAGGTGCTTGTTGGTGGCGTGGGGATTCTCCATGCCCGAGCCACCAGAAGAGGACACAGGAAAAAGACAGGTTGGATATTGGGAAGAAATTTTTCACCCAAAGAATAATAAAGCACTGGAATTCTCTTCCCAGGGAGGTGCAGAATCACCATCTCTGGGTGGGTTTAAAAACAGCCTGGACATGGCACTGGGTGCTATGGTCTGGGTGAGTGTTGGGGCACAGGTTGGACTCAATCTCAGAGGTCTCTTCCAACCTCATCATTCTGGGATCTGTGAACTTATCACAGCCCACCAGAGTCCCCTCTGGGGACATCCCTGCACCTGGCCCTGCTTTTTCCAGCCCGGAGTTATCTCTGCTCTGCAGCTGGGATGGAGAAGCAGGGATTGAGCTCGGGCAGATCAGGGAGGGTGGGATAATCCTCCCAGACCCTGCAGGGGGGCCTGGGTTTCACCCCCAGCATCCCTGAGCAGGCAGGTCCCGACCCTGAGGAGATCCAGGGAAAACAATTCCCGAGGGAGAGGCGGAGCGTGGCTGCTGGGACAAACCCAAGGTCGGATTTTGACTATTTCAGCTGTTTTGCTCCAAACCAACTCCAAAAAAAAAAAAAAAACCAAAAAACCAGCGTGGGGGGAGGCCAAGGGGGAGGTTGGGGAGCAGCAAATGGGGAAAACTCTCCAATTTCAGCGATTTCCAATTTCCAATTTCAGGAACTGCTGCTCATTCTGGCTGCACCCATGGGGCAGGGGGTGGATCTGGGCACCCCAAAAAGGCACCTGGCACCTGCTGCTGCTTTCCAGGGAAATTTGGCTGTACTCCTGCTGCCCCAGGTGTGAGGGAAATTGATTTTTAGACTTTATTTATTTTAGTTTCTTTTGGAACTGCTGGGGAGGGAAGGGACAGGAAATCCCCGTGAGGGCTTTGTGCCCTGAGGGTCCCTCCTGTCACCCCAACCCAGCTGGGGGTGCAGCCCAGCCCTTGCCCCCCCTTTCTTGCCAGGAATGCAGCCAAGGAGAGCTCTGAGCTCCCAGTTCTGCCCGGGGATGTCCCTGTCCCTCCGAGGTCACAGCCGCAGGAGCACCGGGAGCAGCGAGGGCAGGGCCAGGAGGGACAGCAGGACCCTGAGGGCACAAACACCCCCCAGGGAAGCCAAAACCTCATCCCTGGAGACCCAAAATCCCAGCCCTGAGGGTCCTGGACTGCTTCTCCTGAAAGGCAGGAGAGAGTCCTGCCCCTTTTCCAGCAAACCCCTCCTGAAGCTGCAGCTGGGCTGTGCCAGCCTGGCACAAACCTGGCAGGGGAGAGCCCAGGATGGGAACTGGTCCTGTCCTGGGAGAGCCCCAGAATGTGAACTGGTCCTGTCCTGGGAGAGCCCCAGAATGTGAACTGGTCCTGTCCTGGGAGAGCCCAGGATGGAAACTGGTCCTGTCCTTGGAGAGCCCCATAATGTGAACTGGTCCTGTACTGGGAGAGGCCAGGATGTGAACTGGTCCTGTCCTTGGAGAGCCCAGGATGTGAACTGGTCCTGTCCTTGGAGAGCCCCAGAATGTGAACTGGTCCTGTCCTGGGAGAGCCCCAGGACAGCAGGGACCCTGCTCCTGCAGGAGAGAGCAGGAAGGAGCAGCAAGGCCGGATAATCCCAGGGGAAAATCCTTCAGAGCTCCCTCGGGGGCAGGCTCAGCACGACCAGGGACTGAGGCAGCCGGGCTGGTTTTTGGGGGGCAAAAGGGAGAAGGAGCCCAGGCAGAGCATCCCCCTGGCCGGGGGTCCCTGCTCTGCTCCAGCCCCGCTCCAGCTGCTGCGGTCGTTAGGCTAATGAGCGTATGCAAATGAGCCCCGGCACGGAGAAAAGCCGATTTGCATCTCCTTTAAACGCGCCGGTGGCACCGCACGCGTGTCTGGCTGTGAGCAGGGCAGAGCCAGCACCAAACCCGAACCCGAACTCAGCCCCAGCCTCAACCGCAAACCCGAGTCCGAACCCAGCCCCAACCCCGAACCCAAACCCGAACGCAAACCCAAACCCGAACCCAGCCCCAACCCCGAACGCAAACCCAAACCCGAACCCAGCCCCAAACCCAACCCCAAACCCGAATACAGCCCCAAACTCAAACCTAACCCCAAACCCAACCCCAAACCCGAACCCAGCCCCAATCCCAACCCCAAACCCGAACCCAAACCCGAATACAGCCCCAAACCCAACCCCAACTTCAACTCCAACCCCAACCCCGAACCCACCCCAACCCCGAACCCAGCCCCAGCCCCTCCGCGGCGCTGCCCGGGACGGGGAATCGGACGGAGCCACGCCGCGCTGGCAGGGCCGGGTTTGGGGAGCAAAAGCCGCTTTTGATGTGCAAATGAGCCCCGGCCGCTCTGCCCACCAGCCTGGTGCTGGCCCTGCCTCGCATCTGCCACCGGCCCGGAGCCCCCGGGGCAGGAGGGACCCGCCCGGGCTGTCCCCTCCCTCCGCAGCCAGGGGACAGCTGGCGTGTGCCCGTGGCAGGCACCGGCTGCCATCGCTCGGCTGAGCCCCCGGGCGGTGCTCGTTACTCATTATGGGATCAAAAAATCTGAATTCAAAAAGCGGCCGGCCTGGAAACGCCGGGCAGCGGCAGCTGGGAGAGCAGCACGGCCCTTTGAGCCGGTACCTGCTGTCCCCTGTCCCCAGCCGCGACAGAGCCGTGCCAGGAGCTGTCACAGCGCTGCCAGGGACAGACGGACAGGCCCAAAGCCTTTGTTCGTCCCTCGGCACGGAGCAGCGCGGGGGATGAGCAGTGCTGTGCTGAGCCCCAGGGGCTGTGGAGAGAGGAAACCTGCAGAGGTCTGCAATTCCTGGGGTTGGGTTGGTCATTCCTGGGTTTGACACTCCTGGATTTGGGTTGTTGATTTGGGGTTTGTCATTCCCAGGTTTGGTTTGTTCATTCCTGGGTTTGCCATTCCCAGGTGTGCTTTGGCTCATTCCCACATTTTCCATTCCTGGGTTTGGTTTGGTCATTCCTGGGTTTGGGTTGTTGATTTGGCCCAGGTTTGCCATTCCTGGCTTTGCTTTGTCATTCCTAGTTTTGTTCATTCCTGGGCGTGGTTTGTTCATTCCCAAATTTTCCATTCCTGGGTTTGATTTGTTCATTCCTGGGTTTGCCATTCCCAGGTGTGCTTTGCTCATTCCCACATTTTCCATTCCTGGGTTTGGTTTGGTCATTCCTGGATTTGGGTTGTTGATTTGGGGTTTGTCATTCCTGGGTTTGGTTTGTTCATTCCTGGATTTGCCATTCCCAGGTGTGCTTTGCTCATTCCCAGTTTTGTTCATTCCTGCATTTTCCATTCCCAGGTTTGATTTGTTCATTCCTGGTTTTGCTCATTCCTGGTTTTGCAGTTCCTGGGTTTGGGTTGTTGATTCCCAGGTCTGTCACTCCTGGCCTTGCCCATTCCCAAGTTTGCCATTCTTGGCTTTACTTTGGTCATTCCTCGTTTTGTTCATTCCTGGTTCTGCCCATTCTTGGGTTTGTTCATTCCCACATTTGCCATTCCTGGATTTGGTTTCCTCATTCCCAGTTTTGTTCATTCCCAGTTTTGACTTGGCCATTCCTGCTTTTGTTCATTCCTGGGTTTGCCGAGGCCATTCCTGGTTTGCCCATTCCAGGGTTTGGTTTGTTCATTCCAGGTTTGCCCACTCCTAGGTTTGCCCAGGCCATTCCAGGTTTGCCCATTCCAGGGTTTGCAGGGCCCTGTGCAGGCTCAGGCTGTCCCCACCTGGGACTGGGTCTGTCCTAAGCCTGACCCTGCCCAGGGGTGATGAAGGGCTCACTGACTGCCCCCCATCCCACTGCTGATCACATCCAAAATCCCAGCCAAAGCTGGGCCTAGAGCTCATCTTCCAGGAGCTTAAGGTTTCCAAACTCCTTCCCCCAGCAGAGGGAGCGAGGTGAGGACAGAGGGATCACATTCCTGCAAAGCCTTTCCCCGTGACTGAGGCTGAAGGTCACACCCTCCTCCTCCTCAGCCACCAGCTCCAGGCACAGTGTGGGGGTGGCTCCAGTGACCCTTAATCCACACTGGAGCTGGGACAGGAACACCCTGCTGAACAGCCCAAGTGAATTTTCACCCCCAGAACCACCAAAGCTCCCGTTTGTTCAACACCTTCCATATTTAATTTATTTAGAGATTCTCTACATTGAAGTGTTTTCATGCCAAGGCTTCTGCCCTCCCATCCTGGCCTCAGGAAAAAGAGACTGGACACAGCTTTGGGTGGAATGCACTGGAATAGAGTTGCTGCTGCAGCCACAGAGAACACGGAACAAACCAGAGAACTGCACATGGAGACGTCAGGGAAAGCTGGAATTAGCACGTTCCAGTCATGTTAGCACCTTCCCAGACACTGCAGGGAGGTGCAACATGCTCTGCTGAGCTCAGACTACAGGAAAGCCTGGAAAAAGCATGGAATTGTGCCAGCAGCAGCAGCAGAGAGCCCAGAGCCTCGGCTGAACCCGCTGGAAAAGGAACAACACGGAATTGCCCAGCCAGGACTGCAGAGTTTGGGAATGCTGAGGCAAATCCGTGCCTGGAGTGCAAACCACAACAGCTCCAGCCACGGCACGGGCCCAGCACACCTGGAGCAGGTTGGAAAGATCCTTTCTCACATGAAAAGCTGCCTTTTTTATGAACTCCTGTTGCCTTGCGTGTACAGGCCACGCTTTAAAAGCTGAGCTCACACCAGCAGAGCTAGGCCAGGTTTTAGGTTGGTTTCAGCTCTCAGGATCCCCCTTAGCAGCAGCACAAAGCCTTGACTAGCTGTGGTGACACTGAGCCCAGACTCAGCTGCTGGTTCTGTTTGGCATCTCCAGAATCCAACCAAAAAAGGGTGAAGGAAGAAATTTACTCTGCAAACTTCAATTTAAAACCTGCAATTCAATAATTAAGCTTTACCCTGCTCATTTCAGGTAGCACCTCAGTGGCCTTTGTCCTCTGAAAGGACAAGGACTTTTCCACCTTTGCTGGTGGGGAAGTCCCCAGTGTCACCTCCACAACCTCAGTTCACACAAACTTTGCAGAATGTGCAGCCCTGGTTAAAAACCTGCATTTTTCACCAAGGAATGTTGCCCTGCAAGTCACGTTTTTCTAACCCACGGTTTCAAAGTGAAGGTTCGCAATTTCTGGTCAAGCTCAGCCTTGAGAACCCCACCAAAGGCCAAACCTCGTGGTGGCTATTGCACATTTTCAGAGCACCCTCCTGGAGATGCAAGCTGGGGGAGAAGGGATATTTTTCCAAACTGCTCTCAGTGGGAACACTGCCACAAGTGTCACCTGCTGCTGGGCGGAGCTGGGAGGGCGACAGGGAAACACCAACACATGGAAAAGGAAACCAAACCACAGAGCAGGGGCACGAGGGAGCCAGGCTAGTGCTTGGCATCCCGAGGGTAGAACTCAGCCAGCGTGCTCTGGGGGATCCTCTTGAGCATCTCCTTGGGGAAGATCCTGAGCAGCTGCCAGCCGATGTCCAGGGTCTCGAACACCGTGCGGTTCTCGTAGGGCCCTGCGGGGACAGCCCGGGGCCACGTGGGGCAGGGAGTGGCACAGGGAACGCCCTGGCCCCAGCCCTGCCCTGCTGGGAGCTGCTGCCAGCCTTACCCTGAGCGATGAAGTTCTTCTCAAACTTCTGCAGGAACTCCAGGTACAGCAGGTCGTCCGAGGTCAGGGCTTCCTCGCCCACCACGGCCTTCATGGCCTGCACGTCCTTGCCGATGGCGTAGCAGGCGTACTGGGAGGGGAGGGGGCTCAGGGAGGGCCCTCAAACCTCACCTCACCCCACCCCTGCCACCCCCCTCTGGCCCAGCTCATCCCAACCTGGCACTGCAGGGATGCAGGTGTTTTAAAATAAGATTAACTGTAGTGCTGTCTCTTGGACAACTGCTGCAGCAATCTTTTACAAATGCTTTATAAATGACCACCCTCAGTGTTTTGTGGGCTAGGGGTTTGTGTGGCTGCATTGTTATTTTAGTAAGCACCAGGGTGGCTTTTCAAATGAAAACCTTGTTTCCTGTGTAACAATTCAATTCTACCTTCCCCCTAAAAAAATCCCACAGCTCCTCTGAGAATTCCAGCCAGGAATTCCTCCCCAATATCCCATCCATCCCTGTCCTCTGGCAGTGGGAGCCATTCCCTGTGTTCCTGTCCCTCCATCCCTCATCTTTAGTCCCTCCCCTGCTCTCCTGGTGCTCCTCTGGCAATTCCAGCCAGGAATTCCTCCCTAATATCCCATCCATCCCTGCCCTCTGGCAGTGGGAGCCATTCCCTGTGTCCTGTCCCTCCTTCCTTCATCCCCAGTCCCTCCCCTGCTCTCCTGGTGCTCCTCTGGCAATTCCAGCTCCTCACAGCCAGGAATTCCCAATTCCCAATCTCCCATCCAGCCCTGCTCTCTGTGTCCTGTCCCTCCTTCCCTGATCCTCAGTCCCTCCCCTGCTCTCCTGGTGCTCCTCTGGCAATTCCAGCCAGGAATTCCTCCCCAATATCCCATCCATCCGTGCCCTCTGGCAGTGGGAGCCATTCCCTGTGTCCTGTCCCTCATCCCCAGTCCCTCCCCAGCTCTCCTGGAGCCCTTTCAGGCCCTGCAAGGGGCTCTGAGCTCTCTCCAGGTGAACACCCCCAGCTCGGCTGTTCCCTCCTCTCTAACCATCCACAATTCCTCTTCAAACTCAAAACCTCTCCCTGAACACTCAGCCAAGGCTTAATTAAAGCAGCCTCAGGAATGTTCTGGATCCCAGGACTGATCCAAGGGGGCTCTGTACCCACCAGCTGGTTGGACACATCTGCGTGGTCCTTCCTGGTCATCCCCTCGCCGATGGCCGACTTCATCAGCCGGGACAGGGAGGGCAGGACGTTGATGGGGGGGTAAATCTGGGGGAAAACACCCAAAATGAACAGGAATCCTTAAAAATCAGAATAACCCTGAGCACCTTGAGAGCAGCTAGGCACACACCTGCCTGTTGTGCAGCTGTCTGTCCACATAGATCTGTCCCTCAGTGATGTATCCAGTCAAGTCAGGGATGGGATGAGTAATATCTGTGGGGGAAAAAAAAGTTTTGGACATAAAAGGGCTGAAAAATTTCATGTTAGCACTGAGCTGCAGCTTTTTGTTGCCAGGTGACTTCAGTAATTATTCCCTCCACAAATCCCAAGTGCTCTTGGATGAGCACCAAGCCTGCGCCCTCAAAGGGCAAAGCATTTTTAGCAGAAAGGAGCCAAAACCTGGAATAGGAAGGAGATCCAAAGGCCCCAGGACTGCTTGGGAGGCCCCTGGCTATGACTTGAAATAGGAGCCTCCTCCAGCCCCGCAGGGATTTGGGGCACAGCCCCCTCCGGTGATTCCAGGGCACGGCCCCACAGGGATTCCAGGCACGGCACCCCCGGGGGATTCCGGGGCACGGCACCCCCCGGGGGTTCGGGGCACGGCACCCCCTGGGGGATCCCGGGGCACGGCACCCCCCGGGGGATCCCGGGGCACGGCCCCCCACCGGGGGATCCCAGGGCACGGCCCCCCACCGGGGGATCCCAGGCATGGCACCCAACCGGGGGATCCCAGGGCACGGCCCCCCGCGGGGATTCAGGGCACGGCCCCCCCAGGGGATTCAGGGCACGGCCCCCCCAGGGGCCTCACCGTCGTTGGGCATGGTGAGGATGGGGATCTGGGTGATGGAGCCGTTCCTGCCCTCCACGCGCCCGGCTCGCTCGTAGATGGTGGCCAGGTCAGTGTACATGTAGCCAGGGAAGCCACGGCGCCCAGGCACCTCCTCCCGAGCTGCTGACACCTGGGGAAGCCACAACAACATTCCCAGTGTGAAAAAAAGACTATTTTATGATTAGTTTTCGGCAAATATTCAAATGAATATTATATGTGTTGTGTTAGAAAGTAACGCTGTGTTAATTCCCTTAAATAGTTTTAGGTTATGAGAGGAATGGCAGATTTGTCTTGAATATATTTTCAGGGGGCACTGGCATTGCCAGCATCAAACCATGACACTCCCTCAGGTGTTTGTCAGCACAGCCACGTGGGACAGGACAAGGCAAATCCAGAATCAGGGTATCAAACTGCTCATTCATGGAATGATGGGGTGCTTTGGGTTGGAAAGAAACTTAAATATCATCCAGACCCACCCCTGCCATGGCAGGAACACCTCCCAGTGTCCCAGGCTGCTCCAAGCCCTCTCCAACCTGGCCTTGAACACTTCCAGGGGTGGAATTGCCACCTGGGAAATAAATCCCAGCCAGCCAAGGATCAGCTCAAACCCTCACTGGCTGCTCCCAACCATCCCAATGAACATTAATTCCAACAGCTCGAGCTTGGCTCCTCACCTCACTGCCTCACCCCTTTCTGCCAACACACCCACTAATTAACACCTTAACGAGCACACACCTCTCTGAGAGCCTCAGCATAGGAGCTCATGTCTGTCAGGATGACCAGCACGTGCTTCTCACACTGGTAGGCCAGGAACTCTGCCGTGGTCAGCGCCAGCCGGGGCGTGATGATGCGCTCGATGCTGCAACAAAAACTGCTGTCACCTGCAGGGACACCTGGGAGCCACACGGGGCTGCCAGGCACCACCTGCAGCTCCTGCACTGCCCCTGCAGCTGCACCTGGAGCAGCATTTTAGCTGCAGAAGCACCACTGCACCTGGAGCTCCAGCACCATTGCAACTGGAGCTGCATTTTAGCTGCAGCAGCACTGCACCTGCAGCATCAGCATTACACCTGGAGCAACATTTTAGCTGCAGCTCCAGCACTGCACCTTCAGCTGCACCTGGAGCAGTATTTTAGCTGCAACAGCAGCACAGCACATGGAACTGCACCAGCATTGCACCTGCAGCTCCAACTCTGCACCTGGAGCAGCATTTTAGCTGTAGCTCCAGCATTGCACCTGCAGCTGCACCTGGAGAAGCATTTTAGCTGCAGCAGCAGCATAGAACCTTGAGCTGCACCAGCTTGCAGCTGCAGCAGCAGCATTGCACCTGGAGCAGCATTTTAGTTGCAGGAGCACCACTGCACCTGGAGGAGAATTCTCCAGGAGAATTTCACCCAGAGCTCCACCAGCACTGCACCTGCAGCTCCAGCAGCATTTCACCTGCAACATTGCTGCCACAAAGCCCCAGCCCACAAGTGGCACCTGCACAAACCCCCCTGAAGGCTCCACCCACCCCCAGGTGTTTGTCCTGCCCCCCTGAGGGAGTGGCACTCACGTGGGGTCGTTGGCCAGGTTCAGGAACAGGCACACGTTGTCCATGGAGCCGTTCTCCTCAAAGTCCGACTTGAAGAACCGAGCGGTTTCCATGTTCACCTAAAGCACAGTGCTGGGCTCAGCCTGGCACATTTCCCATCCAATTAAGGGCTGATGAGCTCATTAATAACCCACAGCAAAGATCTCCATCCATCAGGTTCCTCTCTGCCAGAGTGAGGAACTTCTGCAATTCCAGGCTGGAGATCAAGTCTGAGATAGTTCATCCTGATCAGCCACACTTTGTTGGAATGGTTTGGGTGGGACGGGACCCCAAAATCCCCTCCAGTGCCATGGGCAGGGACACCTCCCACTATCCCAGGGTGCTCCAAGCCTCATCCAGCCCTGGACACTTCCAGGGGTGGGGCAGCCACAGTTTCTCTGTGCCAGAGGCAGATTCCAGACTCAGGGATTTTCACCCATTCTTTAACTCCACACACAAAAAAGCTGCTCAGGCCTCAGCCGCTCTCAGAATCTCTCTGATTCCTCCAGCCCCACCTTCCCCCAGCTCTGTGGGCTCACCCCCATGGCAGCAAAGACAATGGCAAAGTTCTCCTCGCTGTAATCCATCACATCTTTGGATTTCTTCACCAAGCCAGCCTGGCGACAGATCTGAGCTGCAATCTAGGCAAGAAACATCCCAGGGTTTGCACCTGATGCTGTCCCACAGCCAAGATTAAACTTAGTTTTGGCTCCCACCAGGTTTAGAGCAGCTCTGAGGCCTCACCTCGTTGTGGGGCAGCCCAGCAGCTGAGAAAATGGGGATTTTCTGGCCCCTGGCAATACTGTTCATGCCATCTATGGCAGAAATCCCAGTCTGGATCATTTCCTCGGGATAGATCCGACACTGGGGGTTGATTGGCTGGCCTGTGGGAATTTTGGAGAGAACACAATGTTACTCCCTGGACATGCTGGGAGCTCTATCAAAAACCCTGATAAATGGGTACAAACCCCACTGTGACACCAACAAATCTTTAGGTCACACCTGACCTTTCAAGACTCTGCTGTTAAATGTTCCTGTCAGTGGTAAAAATGATTTTAAACTCTGCCAGGTTATCAGCATTTCACCTTTAGGTGTTGTAGAATTAAGTCTACAAATAACAAAGAGCATCTTTCAAACATTGCAGAAAATTTTCTGCTCCCTCATCTCCCTGCACTTGGGTAATTTAATTAGAATTTGGTGCCATACACAGACTCAAAAATGAGATGAAGCCTCTCCCAAGTTAGATCTTGTGTTCTAATACATAACAAAGTTAGTTCTTGTGTTTAAATATACAAATTCAGAAAGCTGAAACCCTCCAGGTTTGCCTTTACTCCCCCTCAGAAAAGGATTAAGAACAAACCCATAATGTCCAGGAAATCCTCAGCCAAGACAATGGGACCTCTGTCTATGGGTTTTCCTGACCCATTGAACACTCTGCCTATAGGAAACAGCAATAAAAATGAGAATTATTGTGAAAAGCAGGCAATTTTGGATAAATCTGTTCACAAATTATTGTGAGAAGCAGGTAGTTTTGGATAAATCCACAGGTAAATCCTCACCAAGCATGTCCTCCGAGACCGGGGTTCGCAGGATGTCCCCGGTGAACTCACACGAGGTTTTCTTGGCATCAATCCCTGAAGTGCCTTCAAACACCTGCAAATGCAGCAGGAAAAATCAAAATAAACCACAGGACAGGAGTGTTGTGCTTCACAGAGTAACTCCTGAATGCTGCTTCACCTGCAGCCTCAGGGCACAAAGCAGGAGCTGCTCTGGAGAGCAGAAAACACCACAAAACCCAGCTTTAAAAAAAATTCCTGAATTCTATCAATTCCTTTGATCTCAAGTGTTTCCCCCCTGCCAAGTCCTTCAGATGCAACCACGTGAATAAGAAACAGCTTTGGAGGAGAAATACCAGCACCCACTCAGCACAGGGCTGATCTGGAACCCAACACTGCAAATTCCAGGGGATTCCTTGAATCCAGCAGCAAAGGAATCCAGTGGGGTGGAAAGAAATCCAGGGGGGGTGGAAAGACATCCAGAGGGGATGGAAACAAAAATGTCACTGTGAAGAGTCAGAAATCTCCTAAAATTATTGATGCCACCTGCACTTGGAGCAAGCAGGTGATTTGTTGTTTCCACTGAAAAAGACCCCATCTCCAGACAGGTTTGATTTGGTTTGGGGCTGATCCTGATCAATTAATGATGGGAAAAGAGCTTCCTGCTCCTACCTGAACCACAGCTTTGGAGCCACTGACTTCCAGCACCTGCCCGCTCCTCCTGGTGCCGTCGGGCAGGGTCAGGTGCACGATCTCGGCGTACCTGGGGAACTGAGGGGGCACGGGGAGGAGGGAAGGTGTTAAAATCCTGCCAAGAAACAAAAATCACCAGCTCCCAGCCTGGTTGATTAAAAACTACTCAGTTTTTAAGAATAGTTTTATCATCAGAACCAAATCCTGCCCAGGATATTAAATCTCTCAAGATAAAGTCATTTTCATGGGAATATTTGGATGGTTGGAGATGCCAGAATCAGTTAAAAAATCTCCAAATGTTGGCAGAAAGACCCAGTTAAAAAAATCTCCAAATGTTGGCAGAAAGGCTTCTGCACAAGAAGAAAAACCTGCAGCAGCTTTGCCTGAAAAGAAGCCAGGAGTATCCACAGCTTCCTTTTCCAGAGCACTGATGTGGAAACAGAAAGGTTGGGAACAAAGCAAACAGCTTAATTTCAGCTTGGAATTTCATCAGCATTCCAGGGGTTTGTAAAACTCAAACTCTGCTTCCAGAGGCTTGGAAAACTCAAACTCTGCTTCCAGGGGCTTGGTAAAACTCAAACTCTGCTTCCTGGGGTTTGGTAAAACTCAAACTCTGCTTCCTGGGGTTTGGTAAAACTCAAACTCTGCTTCCTGGGTTTGGTAAAACTCAAACTGCTTCGGGGTTGGAAACTCAAACTCTGCTTCCTGGGGTTTGGTAAAACTCAAACTCTGCTTCCTGGGGTTTGGTAAAACTCAAACTCTGCTTCCTGGGGTTTGGTAAAACTCAAACTCTGCTTCCTGGGGTTTGGTAAAACTCGAACTCTGCTTCCTGGGGTTTGGTAAAACTCGAACTCTGCTTCCTGGGGTTTGGAAAAACTCGAACTCTGCTTCCTTTCTTTCTCCAAGACTCTCCCTTTCCTCCTGCCTTAGAGGAACTTCCCACTCCCATTCATCCCAGCAGTCAGATGTGTACCCAGCTGGCTCTGGAGAACTTCCCAGCAGGTGGATTTTACCTTTCCCAGCTTTTCCTGGCAACTCTCCCTCCAAAATCTCCATGAACAGCTGAGAATTTACCTTAACCTGGTCCAGGATAACCAGGGGCCCATTCACACCTGACACGGTTTTGTAAGCTGCAAAAAACACAGGGCAGGAGTCAGGCACTTCCTCAGCAACATCCCACACCCCACTCCATCCCTTCCCACATCCCACACCCCACTCCATCCCTTCCCACATCCCACACCCCACTCCATCCCTTCCCACATCCCACACCCCACTCCATCCCTTCCCATTCCATCCCTAGCACCAGGCTCAGATTTGGGGCCTGATTTCTGTTTATTAGGAACTCCACAGGAAGGATTAGGGACAGGATTGGGTGTCCAGCATTTTTCCTGCTCCCTGCAGGTGATCCCACTGTTTAGTCTCCATGACAGAAATTCATGGAGCATTCTTCCTGCTCCTGGAGGTGACACTGACACAATCCCAGTGTTTATTCCCCATTACAGGAATTCATGGAGCATTTTTCTTGCTCCTAGAGCTGACACTGATGTGAAATCTGTGTTTCCCTCTTCATGACAGGAATTCATGGAGCATTTTTTCTGCTCCTGGAGATGATCCCAGTGTTTATTCTCCACAACAGGAATTCATGGAGCACTTTTCCTGCTCCTGGAGGTGATCCCAGTGTTTATTCCCCATTACAGGAATTCATGGAGCATTTTTCCTGCTCCTAGAGCTGACACTGATGTGAAATCCATGTTTCCCTCTCCAGGACAGGAATTCTTGGAGCATTTTTCCTGCTCCTGGAGATGACACTGATGTGAAATTGATGTTTCCCTCTCCAAGACAGGAATTCTTGGAGCATTTTTCCTGCTCCCTGGAGGTAACTCCAACATGATTCCAGTATTTATTCTCCATGATATGAAGTCATGGAGCACTTTTCCTGCTCCTGGAGGTGACACTGACACAATCCAAGTGCTTATTCCCCATTACAGGAATTCTTAGAACACTTTTCCTGCTCTTGGAGGTGATCCCAGTGTTTCTTCCCCACGACAGGAATTCCCTGCTCAGGCTGGAGGGGTCTTGGGGCACCCTGGCACAGCAGAAGGTGTCCCCATGGCAGGGGTGGCACTGGGTGGCTTTAGGTCCCTTCCAACCCAAACCATTCCATGATTCTGTGATTCCAAGGGAGGATTTTGCCGTTGGCTCAGGGAAAAAGCATCAGCTGACCCCAGGGAGGCAATCCTGACTCAGAGCTCCCTCAGAGCCACGAGGAGCAGCTGGGGCTGTTCCTCAGCCCTTCCCAGGAGGGGAAATGGGACCGTGGGGCCACCCAGAGCCCAGCCAGGATCCCAAATCCCAGCAGGGAAGCACCAGAGCCCAGCCAGGATCCCAAATCCCAGCAGGGAAGCACCAGAGCCCAGCTGGGAAGCACCAGGGCCTCCCCAGGTGTCAGCACTGCAATAGAACAGCTGGAACTGCTGCAAGGTCAGCCCTGACCAGCAATGACCAAACTGCTCCGGCTCAGCAGAGCCAGGCTTAACCCCTAAGCTCAGCTTTAGCCCTCCCATCCTCCTGAGCACACCGAGACAGAGCCCTGGCCCCAATCTCTGCTGGGCCTGAGCAGGGAGAGGCACACGGGATCAGCCGGGAGGAGGAGACAGCTCAGGGGCAGAGGGGGTGGGATTGGGAATGGGAACAGGGACAGGAACAGGGAATGGGATTGGGAACGGGGACAGGAACAAGGAATGGGACTGAGAACGGGGACGGGAACAAGGAAAGGGACTGGGAACGGGGACAGGAACAAGGAACGGGACTGGGAACGGGGACAGGAACAAGGAACGGGACTGGGAACGGGGACAGGAACAAGGAATGGGACTGGGAACGGGGACAGGAACAAGGAATGGGACTGGGAACGGGGACAGGAATGAGACACAGGAAATGGGGAATGGGGAAGCAGGATATAGGGAATGGGAACTGGGAAAAGGATTGGAAACAGCACCAGGGAATAGGACTGGGAACAGGACTGGGATATAGGGAATGGGAACTGGGATAATCAGGAATGGGATTAGGAACCAGGAATGGGAACTGGGCTATAGGGAATGGAATTAGTAACAGGGAATGGGGCTGGGATAATCAGGAATGGAACTGGGAACAGGAATGGGATATTGGGATACAGGGAATGGGGCTGGAATAACCAAGAATGCAACTGAGAACCAGGATTTGGGAATGGGATTGGGAACGGGAGTGGGATATAGGCAATGATAAAGCTGAGCCTGAGTGAGGCATTTCACGTGGAAAAGCTGAGCCTGAGTGAGGCGTTTCACCCCGTGACTGTCTCATGAGCTCTCCTTCCTCAAACAGCCCCTCAGGCAGCGCCAGGGCAAACCAAAAGCAGCCCGGAACACTTCCCATTTTCCCAGTTCAGGGAAAATCCAGAATCTCCATGGAAAATCCTGCAGTGACCCTGGCTCCAGCCCTGCCAGCAGCCTCTGCTCCGGGGTAAAGACCTGGAACTGCAGCGCTGGGTTTGGCTTCCAAACTGGGCCAAGATTCCCAAAGGATCCGGGACCCAGGAGCTGCTGGGCAGCCCCCTGCAGGTCCGGCGCTATGGAGGGCACAGGTAAAGCCATTTTATGTAATTGCAGCCAGAAAAACACCTTCACACATTCTGATTTCTCCCCACTGCGCTGCCAGAAAAGGATTTTACCAAAGCCCCGCATTTCCCCTTTTTCACCCGATTTCTCAATTCACCCTTAAATACAGACTCCCATCGCCACCACTTCCAGCTCCCGGAACAAACCCCGGCTTTTCGGGAGGGACACGGGACAGGCGTCCCCATCGAGCCGGGTTAATTAATTACGGTGTTAATTACAGCCCGAGCCCAGGCTGCTCTGAGGGGGTGGGCGATCCAGGCGCTGCGGCCTGGCGGGCCCGGGGCCTCCGAGGCGGACGGATCCCCCCTCCCACAGCCCCCCCGGGTCGCCCTGCACTCACTGAGGCGCGGCTGGGACAGGAAATCGCGGGTCAGAGCCGCCGCCTGCTCGCGGGGCCCGCCGGGCCCGGCGCCGTTCACGGCCCCGCGCAGGGCCCGCACCGCCGCCATGTTGGACCGGCTGCTGAGGGGGGCGGCTGCGCATGCGCTGTTATAGCGGGCACAGGGACACGCCCAGTGACGCACGGGACACGCCCATCGACGCACGGGACACGCCCAGCGACGCACAGGACACGCCCAGCGACGCACGGGACACGCCCAACGGCGGCGAGGGGCGGGGCCGGAGCTGTCCCAGGTCCTGAAAGGGGAAAGGAAAAGGAAAAGGAAAAGGAAAAGGAAAAGGAAAAGGAAAAGGAAAAGGAAAACGAAAACGAAAACGAAAGACGAAACGAAAAGAAAACGAAACGAAAGCAGGAAAGGAAAAAGGAAAGGAAAAGGAAAAAGGGGAAAAGGAAAAGGAAAAGGAAAAAGGAAAGGAAAAAGAAAAAGAAAGGAAGACTGCAGAGGAAAAGGAGTAAAAGGATGAAAAGGAAAAGGAAGAGGAAGAGGAAAAGGAAAAGGAAAAGGAAAAGGAAAAGGAAAAGGAAAAGGAAAAAGAAAAGGAGGAAAAGGAAAAGGAAAAGGAAAAGGAAAAGGAAAAGGAAAAGGAAAAGGAGGAAAAGGAAAAGGAGGAAAATGAGGAAAGGAAAAGGAAAAGGAAGAGGAAGATGAAGAGGAAAAGGAAGAGGAAGAGGAAAGACTCTTTCCAGAGTCTGACCCAGCCTGACCGTGATTGGTCATTAAGTTAAAACAATTCCCATGTTGGACAAACAATCTCCAACCACGTTCCAAAGCAGCAGAACACAGGAGCAGCAATCAGATAATTCTTTTTCTTTTTTCTGTTTTCCTTTTTCTCTGAGGCTTCTCAGCTTCCCAGGAGAGAAATCCAGGGCAAAGAGGATTTTTCCCCCAAAAACGAGAGCGGCAGCCTTGCCCTGCCCGGCGCGGCAGCTCCGCGCTCCCTCAGCAGATGGTGCTGCTGCCCCGCTGTGGAAAGCGCAGATCCGATGGATCCAGGCCGATATTCGCTGTCTGTGTCCCGTTCTGTTGATTAGCAGCGCTGTGTGAACGTTTTAACAGGGTGGGAAATGGAGTTTTGTGGTTAAAATGGAATTTTGGAGTTAAAATTTGAACTGTGCACGTGGGATATTGTTTTAAAGAAAGGAATGAGGTACTCGCGCCCGATAGCAGCCACAGGACACCGAAATCTTTCAGAGAAAGAGAATTTATTGTTCCCTTATCAGAAAAAATGAACTTCTTCCTGCCTCGCTCATCCCTGAAGGCTCTGTCAGGATCCAGAGGCAGGAGCTGACCCTGCCCAGACAGAATCCTGTGTGTGATGGAATTGATGCCCCATGGATGATGTGTGTGAATGTGCAACAGGCTGTGGCTTTAAGGGTTAATCCTCTGTTAACGTGGGGCCTTTTGGGCTTATTTTGCCCAGAAAAAAGAACCCAGACTGTCTGTAACTCTTTGTTTTTATTTGTTTTTTATTAACTCTTTGTTTATATTGTCTCGTATTATCCTAATCCAAATTGTCCAAATTATTATTACTCTAATTACATTACTACTTTTATAACCATTTTATTATCATTAAACTGTTTAAAAATTTTAATAAACATGAGATTGGTGTTTTTCACACCTGCTCATGCCCTGCCTCAGCTCCAGGCATCGGGAGAGCAATTTCCAGCCCCAGCTGCTCAATTGTCCCCTCCTGAAATCCATTTAAAGGCTCGAGTGCTGCTCTGATCCCAGGGAATTCCGGGCCAGGATGATGGTTTGGGGCCAGACAAACGGCACCAGAGGCAGATCGATGTGCCAGAGGAGGAAAGGTGAAGAGATTTGGGATTTATTCCCTCTCCCTGCAGTAAATCTCTGTGTCCTGGATGAAGGATGGAGTCGGTTTGGGCTTTGGAAGGGAAATCACGGAGCCAAGTGTGGGAAGTTTAGGAAAACAGAAATGATGGAAGGACAGAGAGAGCCCCCACTGCCAATCTCGCCAGGCCCGGGGGATTTTCCAGCTCTGCCTGGAAAAGCCAGGGAGAGCATCCCAGGGCAGGGGGCAGCCCCGAGGGCAGGAGGGAGCGAAACCTGCGGGTGCCAACAGCCCCCAGAGCTCGGAAATCCAGAGACAGGTGCCCGGATCCAGGCGGGAATCCCGGTGCTCTGAAATCCCGGGAATCCAGCCCAGGTGCCTGATCCAGGCAGGATTCCTGGGCTGGGTGCCCGATCCCTGCAGGAATTTTAGTGCTTGGGAATCCCGGGCCATGTGCCCCATCCTGGAAGGATTCCCGGTGCTTGGGAATTCCCAGGGCCCGATGCCCCATCCCAGCGGGATTCCCAGTTCCCGGTTCCCCGATCCCTGAGGGATCCCTGGTGCCCCATCCCTGCAGGATTCCCGGTTCCCCATCCCAGCAGTATTCCCGGTTCAGGGTGCCCGATCCCAGCAGGATTCCCGGTGCCCCATCAGAGCGGGATTCCCAGTTCCCTGTGCCCCATCACTGCAGGATTCCCGGTGCTCCATCTCTGCAGGATTCCCGGTGCCCGGGTGTCCCATCTCTGCAGGATTCCCGGTGCTCCATCCCTGCAGGATTCCAAGTTCCCGGTGCCCCATCCCTGCGTGATTCCTGGTGCCCGATCCTGGCAGGATTCCCGGTGCCCGGTGCCCCATCCCTGCAGGATTCCCGGTGCCCGATCCTGGCAGGATTCCCGGTGCCCCATCCCTGCAGGATTCCCGGTGCCCCATCCCTGCAGGATTCCCGGTGCCCCATCCCAGCAGGATTCCCGGTGCCCCATCCCAGCAGGATTCCCGGTGCCCCATCCCTGCAGGATTCCCGGTGCCCCATCCCTGCAGGATTCCCGGTGCCCGCGGAGGGCTCAGCCCCGCCCGCGGCCGGAGCTCGGATCCGTTCCTGCCCCCCCGGCCCGGGGTCCCGGCGAGGCTCCGGTGCCGCCCGCGGGGCCGGGGCCGCTCCTCCCCCCGCTGGAAGCGCCAGCCCCGGTCTGAGCAGAGCTCGGCTCGGCGGCGGCGGCTCCGAGCTCTGGAGTTCTTACTCCGTGCCCGGGTAAGAACTTTTCCTCTTTTCCTCTTAATTAATTAATTGATCTATAATAAATATATAACATATCGCTTTAACAAATGTTAATATAATATGATTTTTATATAATTATAATTATATATATCTACAACAAATATATTAATATATAGAATCTATTATATACAATATAATTCATAAGAATTAATTAGAATTTATTCTAGTTAATCTATAATGTCTATATCTATATTATCTATAATATCTATATATTTATCTATATTTATTGATCAATAACATGGATAATCTATTATATATAATAGCTCATAATAATTAATTATAATTAATCCCATAAAAACCGCTCAGCTCCTGGAAAAAGCAGCCACAACCTAAATCTCCCAGCTCCTGGGGATGGCACTGGGATCCTGGGGATGGCACTGAGATCCTGGGAATGGCACTGGGATCCTGGGGATGGCACTGGGATCCTGGGAATGGCACTGGGATCCTGGGGATGGCACCGAGATCCTGGGGATGGCATTGGGATCCTGGGAATGGCACTGAGAACCTGGGAATGGCACTGGGATCCTGGGGATGGCACTGGGATCCTGGGGATGGCACTGGGATCCTGGGGATGGCACCGAGAACCTGGGGATGGCATTGGGATCCTGGGGATGGCACTGGGATCCTGGGAATGGCACTGGGATCCTGGGGATGGCACTGGGATCCTGGGGATGGCATTGGGATCCTGGGAATGGCACTGGGATCCTGGGGATGTCCCCCAGCCCCCGGGGATGTCCCCCAGCCCCTGGGGACACACTGAGTGACTCCAGGAGTTTCCTTCCCACGGGAGAAGCCACAGCCCATGGGAGGTTTGACCTGGAATGTTCTCTTGGCAGGTTTGTGGAGGGGCCTCGACCCCTGAGCGTGGGAGCCTGTGGGAGCCTGGCCGTGTCCCCAGTGTGTCCCCAGCTGTGCCCCCAGCGTGTCCCCAGCCGTGTCCATGTCCCCAGGCGGGTCTCAGCCCTGGCTGGTGGCGGGCAGGGCCTCGCCCAGGCTGGTGCTCGGGGTCGTGTTCGTGGCGCTGCTGCTGGACAACGTCCTGCTCACTGTCGTGGGTACGGCTGGGCTGGGGGGCCTTGGGGACACACTGGGGGGGCCTTGGGGACACAGTGGGGGGCCTTGGGGGACACTGTGAGGTCCTTTGGGGCACACTGTGGGGTGCTTGGGGACACTTGGGGGACCTTGGGGACACACTGTGGGGGCATTGGGGACACAGTCTGGGGCCTTGGGGACATTGTGGGGTGCTTGGGGACACTGGGGGGTCCTTGGGGACACACTGGGGGGTCCTTTGGCTGTCTCAGGGGTACTTGGGGGGTTCTTTGGGGGCACATTGGGGGGCTCTTTGGGGCTGTCTCAGGGGTACATTGGGGGCTCTTTGGGGCTCTCTCAGGGGTACATTGGGGGCTCTTGGGGCTCTCTCAGGGGTACATTGAGGGGCTCTTTGGGGCTGTCTCAGGGGTACATTGGGGGCTCTTTGGGGCTGTTCTCAGGGGTACATTGGGGGCTCTTTGGGGCTGTCTCGGGTACATTGGGGGCTCTTTGGGGCTGTCTCAGGGGTAGATTGGGGGTTCTTTGGGCTGTCTCAGGGTACATTGGGGGCTCTTTGGGGCTCTCTCAGGGGTACATTGGGGGGCTCTTTGGGGCTCTCTCAGAATGCATTGTGGGGCCCTTTGGGGCTGGTTGTGGGTACAGAGCAGGGCTCTTTGGTGGCTGCCTCACATTGTGGGGCTCCTTGGGGCTGCCACTGTGGGGCTCTTTGGGGACACAGAGTGGGATGTTTGGGGCCCTGTCTCAGGGTCTGCTGTGGGGTTCTTGAGGCTGTCTCAGGGCACAGTGTGAGGGTCTGTGGGGCCCTTCAGGGCTGCCCTGGGTACCCCTCTCCATCCCTCCCTGGGTGATGCCAGCAGCTCCTGCCCAGGTGACCCTCCAGGACCCCCCAACTGGCCAGCACCGCTCAGCTCAGCTTCCAGCCGAGCCAGAAACTGCAGGAAAATCCCTCAACCCCTCACTAATCCCTTCCCCGGCTTTTTTCCAGTCCCCATCGTCCCCACCTTCCTCTACACGACCGAGTACGAAGGCGCCAAGAGCTCCCCGAGCCCGGCCCTGCCCCAGCCAGGTCCCTCCAGAGCCCGCGGGGCTCCTCCCTTCCCCTCCGTGCTCTCCTGCTCTGACAACACCACCGTGCCCGCCCGGGCCTCCAGCATCCCCCCGGGGCCGCCGAACGGGACGGGGAGCGACCCCCCCGGGCACCCCCCGAGCAGCCCCCCAGGACCCCCGCCCAGGGCACCCCCAGCCCCGGGCAGGGGCTGCCTGGAGGGAGGGGAGTTCCTGGCGCAGGAGAACACCCGCGTGGGGCTGCTCTTCGCCTCCAAGGCTCTGGTGCAGCTGCTGGTCAACCCCTGGGTGGGCGTGCTGACCAACAGGTAGGGTATTGGAATAAAATCCCAATATTGCAGGTGGAGCGTGCCTGGGCTCGTCCGGCCCTGCTCTGGACCAGAGGGGGCAGCTGGGGATGTTTCACCCCAGAGACACCTTGGGCTGGCTGGGAGCTGCAGTTGGGCACTCAGAATGAGTCCAGGCATGGCAGAAACTCAGTTTAGCTCTGGTGGAAAAGGTTCAGGAGATGGTGAAGAGAAAGAGAGAGGATTCCTCTGGAGGGTTAAATCCAGAGTTGATTGCAGGGTGCCAGAGCTCTGAACCTCGGGAACAGCTCCAACAGAATCCCGACCGCGGGGTTCCAGTGCCTTTGAAACCCACAGGGAGGGGCAGGGAGAGGACAGGTGAGCCACCAACCAGGTGGGGGGGGAGGGTCTCAGGGGACAGGGACACCTGGACAGGGCAATGACCCCAGGTCTGAGAAGCATCTTTGGAACTGCTGCCAATCCCAGGAGGCCCTTGCTGGAATGTGGAACTGACAGACAGCACTTGGGGAGGGGGCAGGGGGTGGGGGAGGGAGAAGTTGGCACACCTGAGGGACAGGATCACACCACAACAGTTGGTGATGGTCACACCTATTGCAAATCAAAGGCGACTCTGACCAAGGGGAGAGGGAATGATGCATCTGACTCCATCATCAGGAGGCTAATTAATTACTTTATTATACTGTACTATGTAAGTTCATTTGAATTGAATCTGCCAGGCATTCACTCTTGCTCACAACTGCACAGGGCTGCACTCACCCCCAATTCTCTCATGACAGTCCCACACACACAGCTGGCCCTGACAGGCCAAGGGAACAAACCACCCTCACTTTGGGTAAATAACCTCCAAATTCCATCCTACTTTAGCACAGCAAGCGAGATAAGAATTGTGTTTTCCCTCTCTCTGTTCAGAGGGGGTGTGAATACCACACTCACCTGGGGTTCCTGCCATGCCAGGGGTGAGGAATGACACTCACTCTCCATCTGGGAAAGGACAGGATACCTGAGACAAGCTGTGATGTCACACGGCTACACTCAAGCAGAGGGAATGCACACAGCCTGCACCTCTGGGAGCTCCAGATCCTTTTCTATCCCCTCTCAAATCCATATGCATGCCAGTTCACAATAGGTTCATGCATATTCATTTTTACCGATTTCGAGCTAATTCTTCTTTATCAGAAAGAACTCCAGGGTCAGACTGCCCTCTCTCTGTCTGCCCCCCTTATCTCTTCTCCTTCAGCTGCAGCAGTTTCGCTGAGCACAGGATTTTTCGAGAACAGGCAGCTATAAACAGCTTTGTTTGCAAGCTACAGATTTAACCCCAAGATGTACATTTCACCTAAATCAAAATGGATTTTTACTCGGGAAAATCTCCACTCTGCCTCATTTCGGTGCTGGGAGCAGAGGATTTTTCCCACCACAGCGGAGGTTTTGCCTTTTAACCCTTTAACCCCTCCCAAAGCTCTGTGCAGCGGTGGAGGGCACCTCCTGACACCTTGATTGCAGGTCGGCTGTTGCCATGGTAACCAGCCAACCCTCCCAAATATCCCAAACCCAGGCCACCCCATAATAACAACTCAAGGGGAGGGTGAAACTTAACTATGAATCCATAAAACTCCTAACACAGATCCATGATATTTTCCCTGTGAGAGCCAGCCAGGGCATTGCTGGTCTGTCACAGCGGGGATGTGGGGAATGCCCTGGGTGGGCGACCTGGCATCAGCAGGGTGGGACCTGCCTGCCCTGGGCCAGCAGGGATGGAGTGGGAGCTCCCAGAATCCCAAAATCCCTGAGGCTGGAAAATCCCTCCAGGATCATCGAGTCCATGCTGTGCCCTTGTCCCCAGCCCCGTGCCACCTCCAGTTGTTCCTTGGTGACTCCAGCACCTCCCTGGGCAGTGCCAAGCCCTGAGCCCCTTTCCATAACTATAAACCTATAAAACTTCTCCTATTAATTTGCCTTTTAACTGAGAGCCAGCCATGGGTCTGTCATACACTCGATCCCTCGGCTCCTGCCCGCTGCTGGAACCACCAGGAGCTGAGGAATTACCTGGAACTGCAGGGATTGCAGGAGGGAAACAGCCAGAGGTAAAATCTATCCATGCAAAAAGGCAGCAGTGACACCTTTTCTACCAGCCTGGTGAGTTTATGTCCCAGCACAAAGTCACTGATGCTCTCTTCAGGTGCTGGCAGGTGAATACCAGCAGGCAGGGGATAAACAAGCACAGCCTCCCAGCCTGCTGGTGATGGATCAAATGTTATTTTCAGGTTTTCTTTCCCTCCTGCAGATGCTGGGCTGGGCACAGGGGCTGGGGAGCAGAGCTGCGGCCCTGGGGGGGTTTGCAGAGTTATTGGGGGGCACTGGTGACTCTCTGAGCAGCACTTGTGGGGACAGCACCCCCTCAGGAGCTGCTTCCCAGCCCACAGACATTTCCCAGGGGGGAATGAGGAGCTCTCCTGAGCTGGGGGCTCTTTTTTCCCGTTCCAGGATCGGGTACCACATCCCCATGTTCCTGGGCTTCACCATCATGTTCCTCTCCACAGTCAGTGAGTACCGCCCTCCCCACCGCCTGCTCCGTGTGACAAGGACAGAGCAGAGCCCCCAGGCCCGGGAAAGGGTGACAAGGACCATCTCTCTGCCCTCTCACCCCTTCCAGAGCCGGCTGGGGCCAGCTGTGCCACAGCTCTGAGCCCAGCTCTGCCCTCCCTCTGCAGTGTTTGCTTTCTCAGGCACCTACACCCTGCTGCTCATCGCCAGAGCCCTCCAGGGCATCGGCTCCTCCTTCTCTTCGGTGGCAGGTGAAGGTTCTGCTGCCCCTCAGTCCCTGCAGGAGCTCCCCCTGGCTGGGTTCTCCTCTTCCTCCTCCTCCTCACTGCACCCACCCCCAGCCAGGGAGCAGCTGGACCCCCGAAATCCCAGCTGCTCCCCGAGAGGAGCCCCCACGGCCCCAGCCAGGCTGAGGGGGGCTCTGTGTGTGCCCCCAGGGCTGGGGCTGCTGGCCAGCGTTTACCCGGACGACTCGGAGAGGGGCAGCGCCATGGGCATCGCCCTGGGGGGCCTGGCCTTGGGAGTGCTGAGTACGGAGCCCCTGTCCCCAGCGGGACACGGCCACAGCGTCACCTGCTCCTGCAGGGCCACCTTCCACGGGCTGCATGCTCCCCTCCCTCCCTTTGGCCCTCCCTGGCACTGCTGGGTGCTCCCTCCCTCCCTTTGCCCCTCACTGGCACTGCTGGGTGCTCCCTCCCTCCTTCTGCCCCTTCTTGGCACTGCTGGGTGCTCCCTCCCTCCTTCTGCCCCTCGCTGGCACTGCTGGGTGCTCCCTCCCTCCCTTCCTTTGCCCCTTCCCTGGGCAGTGCTGGGTGCTCCTTCCCTCCTTCTGCCCCTCGCTGGCACTGCTGGGTGCTCCTCTCCCTCCCTTTGCCCCCTCCATGGGCTGGGTCCTCCCTTCCTTCCCTCCCTTTGCCCCCTCAATGGGCTGGGTGCTCCTCTTCCTCTCTCCCTTTGCCCCCTCCACGGGCTGGGTGCTTCCCTCCTCTGCCCCTCCATGGCACTGCTGGGTGCTCCCCTCCCTCTCTCCCTCTGTCCCCTCCCTGCCCCTCCCTCTCTCCCTCTGCCCCTCCATGGCACTCCTGGGTGCTCCCCTCCCTCCCCCTGCCCCTCCCTGGCACTGCCCGTGGGTCTGACACCTCCCCAGCCACCCAGCAGGGACTCAGAGCAGCCCCAGGCTCTGGGGACAGTGGCACTGCCAGGCTCTGGGCACGGTGGCACTGCCAGGGTGTGACCCAGCCCTTCCCTTGCAGTCGGGGCCCCCTTCGGGAGCATCATGTACGAGTTCGTGGGGAAGGCGTCGCCCTTCCTGGTCCTGGCCTTCCTCGCCCTCCTGGATGGAGGTGAGAAAGCAAAGGGTTGAACCCTACAGAGAAAGGAAATTGTTGAAATGTGGATGTGGGGAGGAAGAGACACATCAACAGGGGTGGGTGACACCACCAGCACCGGTCATTCCATCATCATCATCATCATGTAATGAATATTAAATCCTATTTTTGCCATCTCCAGATGACTGACACAGCGACAGAGCAGGACTGAATCCCTCATTAATTAACAACCCCCCTGATTGCTTTAATGGCTCCAACAGCCCATTCAGTGAAGCTCTCTGAACTGTGAATTCTTTGGCAAGGCCCCTTTCCTGCAGCCATGAAGGAGTCAGGCTGTGCCAGCAGATGTGGCTCCTCACCCTTGCTCCCAGTCAGAGGCCACGGGAGCTTCCCGAGTGCCACAGCAAAGTTCCAGCCAGCAGGAGCTGCCTTTGCAGTGGGAAGCACGGAGTTAATTAAATTACAGCCCCAGTTCCCATCCTGTTCTGGCTGTAAAGCAGATATCCCTAATGAGGCTGTGAGAAACACGGACCTGTGCCTACCAAACATCCTGCTTTAACCCTTTCCTTCTCCTCATCCCATTCCTATCACCCTCCAGCTCCCCAGCTGGCAGTGCCATGGGAGCACTCAGGGTTTGACAAATCCCTTCCAAACCTCTCCAGGAGGTTTTGGGGCTCCCTCCCTCCTGCCCTGGCAGCTGGCAGTGCCATGGGAGCACTCAGGGCTTGACAAATCCTTTCCAAACCTCTCCAGGAGGTTTTGGGGCTCCCTGCCTGCTCCCAGCAGGTTCCCAAAGAGCTCCTGGGGCCGGGGCTGCGCTCTGGGCAGGCTGGGGCTGAGTGAAGCACAGGGGGAAGGAACGGAGGAAAGGCGATAGGAAGGGAGGAGAGGCTGAGTGGGCAGTGGTGAGGGAGGGGAGGGATTGGGAGGGAGGGCATGGGGGCGGAAGGAGGGCGGACAGGATACGGACAGGAAGGCAAGGAGGAGGAACGGAAAGGACCAGTGAAGAGGAAAGGACGGAAGGAAAGGACAGGATTGAGGACGGAAGGCAGGAGAAGGAAGCGAAGGATGGAAGAAGGACTAGGGACCGGAAGGAAAAGGAAGGAAGGAAGGAAGGAAGGACAGGCCGGCATGGCCAGGCAGAAGGAAGGAAGGACGAGGCAGGAAGGAAAGGAAGGATCAGGAAGGAAGGAAGACGGACGGAAGGAAGGAAGGGATAAGGGAAGGAAGGAAGGACGAAGGACAGGAAGGAAGGACAGGAAGAAAAGAAGGAAGGAAGGAAGGAAGGAAGGAAGGAAGGAAGGAAGGAAGGAAGGAAGGAAGGAAGGAAGGAAGGAAGGAAGGAAGGAAGGAGTGGTGGCTGCAGGAAGGAGCCCCCAGCCGTGTTCTGTCCCCAGCCCTGCAGCTCTGCATCCTGCAGCCCTCGCGGATCTCTCCGGAGGTGAGCACGGCGCCGGCTGGGGGAGGTGGGCACTGCCCGGGGCTGGGGGCTGTGCCAGGGCCAGCTGAGGGCACACACACAGCCCCCAGCCCACGTCACCCCCTCTGCAGAGCACCAAAGCCACCCGGTGTCCACCCTGCTGCGCGACCCCTACATCCTGGTGGCTGCAGGTAAATTTGTCCCCTGCTTAAAGATTCCCTCGCGCCTGCTTGAGGCAGCAGCAAAAAGGGGCTAAACCAGAGCTTTTCTCCTTTTTCTCCCTTTTCCAGGAGCCCTCTGCTTCTCCAACATGGGTGTGGCCATGCTGGAGCCCACGCTGCCCATCTGGATGCTGCAGACCATGTGCTCCCCGCAGTGGCAGCTCGGTAGGTCCCGTCCTGTTCCCCCGAGCTCCAGAGAGTTCAGAAGCCCAGAAAATCCCTCCAAGGGCCACGGAGCCCAGCCTGTGACTGATCCCAGCCCTGAGCACTGAGTGCCACATCCTTGGGCACTTCCAGGGACCAAGATCTGGCCCTGCCTGAGCACTGCAGGAGGGGCTGAATCAACACCAATTCCTGATCCAGAAGCCAAAGTTAAAGCAGCTGATGCCATCTCGTGCAGGGCAGAGGATGGGCTGGGGCTGGGCTGGGGCTGGCGAGGCCAGATGGGCTCTGCAGAGCGAGCTGAGGCCGTGCCCAGCACCCCAGTGTTGTAATACTTTGTAATAGTTTTGGTTTTGTATCCCACTATTTTCCCCAAATGGTTTACCCCACATTGTACCCCCTCCCTCTACCTGTGCAATCCCTCCCTTTGCCGAGATCATCCCTGGCTGTCTGGCAGTCACTCGGCATCCCTTCCCCTCCATCGAGAACTTTCAGTCCAGGATGTTGAGTGATTAGCCAGAGGTCAGGGGGTCATCCCCCCAAGTGTTACCCCATACACTGTGCTAAATGTCCATTCCCCAGCATCCATCCATCCCTTAAATTCACTTATTGTTGTTATTATAGTCACCCCAGGCAGGCCAGGAGGGCTCTGCAGAGCCAGCTGAGGCTGTGCCCAGCACCCCAGGCAGGCCAGGAGGGCTCTGCTGGCTGCCAGCTGCCTGGAAAATGGGATGTGGAGATAACAGCTCCTGTGCTCGCTGCAGGAACAGCCAGCAATGGTGATAAAAGCCAAGCGGAGCAGGAATCAGCCCAGGGGTGCACTTAGATCCCAAATTGGATTGCAGGCTGCGAGCAGGGGGCTGGAATTGCTCCTGATCCAGTTATCCTCAGTGACAGCAGGCGCTCAAAGCTTCTCTGGAGGGAGGGAGGGCGAGGGGAAAGTGGCATCCAGGGAAAATGCACTCAGGGCTCCCCCCTCACCACAGGAAATCACAGCTAGCTGGACACCTTAGGGGGTATATTTGGGATTTTCTCAAAGTGATTTATCAGAAGAAAATCCCAAATATTCCCGAATATGGGAAGAATATTCCCGAAGAGATTTGAGAGCAGTTTGGATTCAGAGTTCAACACCATCCCTCTCATGAGCTGTTCTGAGCTCAAGGGGCTTCTTTATTTTGTCTCTTTCTCCCATAATTCTGGGAAAAATAACCTGGAAGGGCTCGGGCTAAAGCTGCAGGATTGAGCACGTTGTGTGCTGTTAGAGGAGAGGAAATGAAACACAAACCAGCCTGCTCCAATAAGGAAGCTGTCCCAGGGAAATGGAGCTGATCACTTTTATTTATTGTCAGCAGGAGAGGATATGAAAAATAAACAACAGATAAAGCAGCAGGGAGAGCAAATATTTAATTGTGAGTTACATAATGATCCCCGAGCTTTTTACTTGAGCAGCTTTATTCCTCTTTATTTAGTGAGGGAAAAGGTGGAAAGGTGGAAGAGGGAGAAATTGTGGCAGGAGATGTTCATGTGTCTGGCCTAGCTCATGGTATTCTCCAAATGAGGATGTTGGGGAGTGGAAATTTGTGAAAAATCTGTGTTTTCTTGGGCACAAGACACTTAAAAATCCTTTCTGTCTCCCAGGGATGGCGTTCCTGCCTGCCAGCATCTCCTACCTGATTGGCACCAACCTTTTTGGGATTCGAGCACTGAGTGCCACATCCTTGGGCACTTCCAGGGACCAAGATCTGGCCCTGCCTGAGCACTGCAGGAGGGGGCTGAATCAACACCAATTCCTGATCCAGAAGCCAAAGTTAAAGCAGCTGATGCCATCTCGTGCAGGGCAGAGGATGGGCTGGGGCTGGGCTGGGGCTGGCGAGGCCAGATGGGCTCTGCAGAGCGAGCTGAGGCCGTGCCCAGCACCCCAGTGTTGTAATACTTTGTAATAGTTTTGGTTTTGTATCCCACTATTTTCCCCAAATGGTTTACCCCACATTGTACCCCCTCCCTCTAACTGTGCAATCCCTCCCTTTGCTGAGATCATCCCTGGCTGTCTGGCAGTCACTCGGCATCCCTTCCCTCCATCGAGAACTTTCAGTCCAGGATGTTGAGTGATTAGCCAGAGGTCAGGGGGTCATCCCCCAAGTGTACCCCATACACTGTGCTAAATGTCCATTCCCAGCATCCATCCATCCCTTAAATTCACTTATTGTTGTTATTATAGTCACCCCAGGCAGGCCAGGAGGGCCTCTGCAGAGCCAGCTGAGGGCTGTGCCCAGCACCCCAGGCAGGCCAGGAGGGCTCTGCTGGCTGCCAGCTGCCTGGAAAATGGGAATGTGGAGATAACAGCTCTGTGCTCGCTGCGGAGGAACAGCCAGCAATGGTGATAAAAGCCAAGCGGAGCAGGAATCAGCCCAGGGGTGCACTTAGATCCCAAATTGGATTGCAGGGCTGCGAGCAGGGGGCTGGAATTGCTCCTGATCCAGTTATCCTCAGTGACAGCAGGCGCTCAAAGCTTTCTCTGGAGGGAGGGAGGGCGAAGGGGAAAGTGGCCATCCAGGGAA
Organism: Serinus canaria; assembly: GCF_022539315.1. Lineage (NCBI taxonomy): Eukaryota > Metazoa > Chordata > Aves > Passeriformes > Fringillidae > Serinus > Serinus canaria. The sequence continues at coordinate 2,737,505 of NC_066335.1, read as the reverse complement.
AAAATGCACTCAGGGCTCCCCCCTCACCACAGGAAATCACAGCTAGCTGGAACACCTTGGGGGTATATTTGGGATTTTCTCAAAGTGATTTATCAGAAGAAAATCCCAAATATTCCCGAATATGGGAAGAATATTCCCGAAGAGATTTGAGAGCAGTTTGGATTCAGAGTTCAACACCATCCCTCTCATGAGCTGTTCTGAGCTCAAGGGGCTTCTTTATTTGTCTCTTTCTCCCATAATTCTGGGAAAAATAACCTGGAAGGGCTCGGGCTAAAGCTGCAGGATTGAGCACGTTGTGTGCTGTTAGAGGAGAGGAAATGAAAACACAAACCAGCCTGCTCCAATAAGGAAGCTGTCCCAGGGAAATGGAGCTGATCACTTTATTTATTGTCAGCAGGAGAGGATATGAAAAATAAACAACAGATAAAGCAGCAGGGAGAGCAAATATTTAATGTGAGTTACATAATGATCCCGAGCTTTTTACTTGAGCAGCTTTATTCTCTTCTTTAGTGATGGAAAAGTGGAAGTGGAAGGGAAAAGGTGGAAAGGTGGAAGAGGGAGAAATTGTGGCAGGAGATGTTCATGTGTCTGGCCTAGCTCATGGTATTCTCCAAATGAGGATGTTGGGGAGTGGAAATTTGTGAAAAATCTGTGTTTTCTTGGGCACAAGACACTTAAAAATCCTTTCTGTCTCCCAGGGATGGCGTTCCTGCCTGCCAGCATCTCCTACCTGATTGGCACCAACCTTTTTGGGATTCTGGCCAACAGGATGGGCAGGCAAGTGGGAAATTGAAGATTTGGGCTCAGCCCAGCCCAAATTTCAGCATGTCCTGCTCGAGGCTGAGATCTCCTGCCCTGTGCTCACCTTGCAGGTGGCTGTGCTCCATGATTGGAATGGCTGTGGTGGGAATCAGCCTCCTCTGTGTGAGTAGCACAGGGGGATCCCAGGGGATCTGAGGTGGGATCCACAGGGGGGTCTGAGGTGGGATCCACACAGCCCTGACCCACAGGGGGATCTGAGGTGGGATCCCCACAGCCCTGACCCACAGGGGGATCTGAGGTGGGATCCACAGTGGGATCTGAGGTGGGATCCCCACAGCCCTGACCCACAGGGGGATCTGAGGTGGGACCCACAGTGAGATTGAGGTGGATCCAAAGCGGACCACAGGGGGATCTGAGGTGGGATCCACAGTGGGATCTGAGGTGGGATCCCCACAGCCCTGACCCACAGGGGGATCTGAGGTGGGATCCCACACAGCCCTGACCCACAGGGGGATCTGAGGTGGGATCCCCACAGGGGGATCTGACCCACAGGGGGATCTGAGGTGGGATCCCCACAGCCCTGACCCACAGGGGGATCTGAGGTGTCCCTGCCGGAGAATCCCCAGGGATTTTCACTGTCCTGGCACAGCAAATGCTCAGGGCTTGCACCTCTGGATGGGTTTTGCAGATCTCCAGCTCTTCAGGCTGAGATTTGGGATTTTGGGAAAGGCTGTGGGGTGACCTGGGGCTGTCCAGGATCTGAAGGGAGCCTGCAGGGAAGATGGGGAGAGAGGATTCCCAAGGGATGGAGGGGCAGGATGAGGGGAAATGGCTCCAAAGTGACCCAGAGCAGGGTTAGATGGGATATTGGGAAGAAATTCCTCCCTGTGAGGGTGGCGAGGGGCTGGGATGGTGTTAGAGCTCTAAATACTAAACATTTTAAACTCTCTATACTAAAAAACTCTAACTCCTGAGGGAACACTGCATTTAACATAAAGCCATAAAAAACCTTCCAAAATTAAGTGATAACACTAAAATGACAAGTGTGTAGTAAATTAGAAGTGTGTAATATCCCAGAGAAGCTGTTGTTCCCCCTGGATCCCTGCACGTGTCCAAGGCCAGGCTGGAACACCCTGGGAAAGTGGCAGGGGTGGAACAGAAAGAGCTTTAAGGTCCCATTCCACAATTCCACGGCCTGTGTCCCACCTTGCCCCCTCCCACAGCTCTCCTGGCCTCCCACCTCCTCCCTCTCCTCCCCAGGTCCCTCTGGCCACCAACATTTACGGGCTGATCGGCCCCAACGCCGGCCTGGGCTTTGCCATAGGTAAGCTGGGGGCGCTGGGGCTGCCCTGGGGCAGCTCCCCCGGGGCTGGGGGCACTGAGGAGCCCCTCACACCCCGGGCAGGAATGGTGGACTCCTCCATGATGCCCATCATGGGCTACCTGGTGGACCTGCGACACACCTCGGCCTACGGCACCGTCTACGCCATCGCCGACGTGGCCTTCTGCACGGGCTTTGCCGTGGGTAGGAGGGCGTCACTCACCGTGGGGCCACTCGGGGGGCACCCCCCCGGTGTTTTGTCACTTGTTTTTGAGGCTGGAATTTGCAGGTCCCTCCACGGGCGGGGCGATGGTGCGAGCGCTGGGCTTCCCCTGGCTGATGGTGATGGTGGGCGTGCTGAACGTGGCCTACGCCCCGCTCTGCTGGCTCCTGCGCAGCCCCCCGGGCACCCAGGAGGGCATGGTCAGTGAGGGCTGGGCTTCGTGGTCCATGAGGGTGGGCTCTGTGGTCAGTGAGGGCTCCATGGTCAGTGGGGGTGGGCTCTGTGGTCAGTGAGGGCTGGGCTTCGTGGTCAGTGAGGGTGGGCTCTATGGTCAGTGAGGGTGGGCTCCGTGGTCAGTAGGGTGGGCTCCGTGGTCAGTGGGGGAGGGCTCCATGGTCAGTGTGGGTGGGCTCCATGGTCAGTGAGGGTGGGCTCCATGGTCACTGGGGGGGGGGCTCCCCTGGGGTCCTTGGTCACTCAGGGGGGCTCTCTGGTCACTCAGGGGGTCTCTCCAGGGGTCCATGGTCAGTCAGGGGTCTCTCCTGGGGTCCCATGGTCACTCAGGGGAGCTCTCCTGGGGTCCTTGGTCAGTCAAGGGGGGGCTCTCCTCGTGGGTGTTGGTCAGTGAGGGGGGCTCTTTGGTCAGTCAGGGGGCTCTCCTGGGGTCCCAAGTCCCAGGAGTGCTCTCCTAGGGTCCCACGGTCAGTGAGGGACACTCTTCTGGGGTCCTTGGTCACTCAGGGGGGCTCTCCTAGGGTCCCACGGTCAGTGAGGGACACTCTTCTGGGGTCCATGGTCACTCAGGGGGGCTGTCTGGTCACTCAGGGGGGCTCTCTGGTCACTCAGGGGGGCTCTCCTGGGGTCCGTGGTCAGTGAGGGACACTCTCCTGGGGTGACACCTGTTGAGCTCCATGCCACCCTCAAAAATGGACAAAAAAAAAAAAGAGTTAAAACAGGGAAGTTTAGAGAGTCTTTCCTTGCACTCACAGCTTGTGTTATTCCCGGGGGAAAAGTTTACTTTGGCTTTTTTTCGGATGTGACAACGCTCCTGTTCAAATGAATCGTTACTTTGAATAAAACCCAATTTCTGCTTCACCCAGGCCATCCTGGGCCAGGAGCGCGCCATGAAACCCAAAAGCTGCACCCCGAAGGAACCCCAGCGGGAACTGGAGAGCAACGGGGAGGCGGAAAATGAGGAATAGCAGAGGAATGTGTGTGCAGTTTGGAACTGTAATTCTGGGCAGAGATCAGGGGTGTGAGGGCAGCCCCTGCCAGCCCTGGCCTGCCCCACACTCGAGAATTCCCAACCTCTGCTCCAGGATCTGGAGGCTCTGTCCATTCTGTGGAGGCTCAGCCATGGAATCAGCCAGCACCGAGGATGTCACTGCAATGTCACCGCTCCTCTGGGGACACTAAAAAACCTCATTTGTGTCGTGATATATTCTGATGTATTGTGCTGTGTCTGTGCTGCTCGCCTGTCCTTCCCAACATGCATTAAATTCATCTATTCGTTTGAAGAGCTCTAAAGAAACTGAGGTGGGAATAAGGTTTAGACTCAACACAGCCAGTTAGATTAAATTGCTATATTTAATGTGCCTTTGTGAGCTGCTGCAGCCGAGGGGGGTCTCGCAAGTTCTGAGGAAAAAGCTTGGCAGAGAATCTGCATTTTCTCCCACGGCTCCAGAGTGCAGATTTAACCTGACTCAAACACATCGCTCGGGGCCCCTCAGCGTCTCTTTGAGCGAGGCTTTGGGCGCTCTCGACCCTGAGGGGGAGCGGCCGCCATGACAGCAGGGCCCGCCCTTTTCCCGCCCTTTTCCCCGCCCTTTTCCCGCCCCTTTCCCCGCCCTCAGGGCCGCCGCTCTCGCGAGACTTGGCGCGCCCCGCCCTTTCCTGTAATGGCGGCGCCCTAGACCGCGCGGCTGGCTCCCTCAGCAGCGTCAGTGCCCGCTGTCACCGCCACCGCCGTCACCGCCACCGCCGTCTGTGCCACCGCTGCCACCTCTGCCACCGCCACCATGCATTCGGACGATGTGAGTCCCGCCGTTCTTTTGGCCCCGTGTCAAACGCCCGCCCCGCCGCCGGGCCCGGCCGTGCGCCCGCCTCACGTGGCCGGGGGTCCCCTGAGTGCCCCCTGTGTGTCCCCAGCGCGGCTGTGGCTCTGAGGGGACAGGAGCACTGGGCGTCACCTGTGTGTGACCAGCGCGGCTGTGGCTCCGGAGGCACCGGGGGTCCCCTGTGTGTCCTCAATGCGGCTGTGGCTCTGAGGGGACAGGAGCACCGGGGATCCCCTGTGTCCTCAATGCGGCTGTGGCTCTGAGGGGACAGGAGCACCGGGGATCCCCTGTGTGTCCCCAGCGCGGCTGTGGCTCTGAGGGGACAGGAGCACCGGGGATCCCCTGTGTCCCCAGCGCGGCTGTGGCTCTGAGGGGACAGGAGCACCGGGGGTCCCCTGTGTGTCCCCATCACGGCTGTGGTTCTGAGGGGACAGGAGCACCGGGGGTCCCCTGTGTGTCCCCATCACGGCTGTGGCTCTGAGGGGACCGGGGGTGTGAGTGGGGACTTGGCAGCAGCTCATGTGCTGTGCCTGCGCGCTCTCCGTGCCGGGGGACACCGAGCAAACCCCGATGTTTTTAGGGTGTCCCCTGTCAGAGCCGCCCCGCAGGCTGCCGGAGCCGGCGGGACACGGGGGTGAGGGGTGTCACCGTGTGTCACCGTGTGTCACCCGCTGTTTGTCCCCCCGCAGGTTGTCTGGAGCATGCTGGGGAACAGGCAGTTCTGCTCCTACAAGATGACGTGAGTTTGGGGGACAGGGTGGGCTGAGCCCAGGGGGGCTCTGGGCGATCCAGCCAGGACACGCTCCGGTCTCCCTAAAGTGTCCCCTCTGTGCCACCACATGCGAGAGTCACAGAGGATGGGGTGAGCTGTGGGAGCAGTGGGGTCTTCCTGCCCTCCCCTGATGAATTCCCTGTCCCGTTTTTTGCAGCACCAAAACGCAGAATTTCTGCAGGAACGAGTACAACCTGACGGGGCTGTGCAACCGCTCCTCCTGCCCGCTGGCCAACAGCCAGTACGCCACGGTGCGGGAGGAGAAAGGTGGGAGCAGGGATTCCTGCATGGAAAGGGGATCCCAGGGAGGGTTTGGAGTCCTCATTCCCCATGGGAATGGCTGGATGTGGCACTGGGGATCAAAGGTTGGGTTTGATCTTGGAGGTCTTTTCCAGCCTGGATGGGTCTGGGATGCAGTGGGCAGGGAGGGGTGGGTGGCACTGCCTGAGGGCAGCCTGGCTCTGGGGAGGGGCTCTGGGGGTTTGTTCCCTGTGAAAAACACCAATCACTTGTTTGTTAAATTTTAAAAGTTTAATATAATAAAATGGTTATAAAAATAGCAATATAATTGGAGTAATAATAATGTGGACAATTTGGATTAGGACAATAAAAACAAAGAGTTACAGACAGTCCAGTTACCTCTTTCTGGGCAAAATAAGCCCGAAAATGCCCCACGTTAACAGAGGATTAACCCTTAAAGCCACAGCCTGTTGCACATTCACACACCTCATCCATGGGGCATCAATTCCATCACACACAGGATTCTGTCTGGGCAGGGTCTGCCTTTGAATCCTGACAGTGCCTTCAAGCCTGAGCAAGGCAGAAAGAAGTTCATTTCTTCTGATAATGGAGCAATAAATTCTTTTTCTCTGAAAGATTCAGGTGCCCTGTGGCTGCAATCTCACTGCGAGTCCTTTCTTTAGAAAAAAAAACTATCTTACACAGCACAGTTTCTACTTTAACATTGTTATAACTTAAAACTATATTTAACACACTACTTAAGAGAATTAACACAGCACAACATTCTAACACAACACATCTAATATTCATTAGAATATGTGAAAAGCCAGTTACAAACCAGGCATTTTCCCCCTCCCTGTTCCCAGGTCGCTGCTATCTCTACATGAAGGCCATCGAGCGGGCGGCGTTTCCCCGGCGCCTCTGGGAGCGGGTGAGCTCGGGGACACGGCAGGGACAGCAGCCCTGGTGTCCCACAGAGGGCAGGGAGGCTGTTCCAGGGGAGGGACAGGGTGGACAGCAGTAGGAATTTCTCCATGGAAAGGCTGCTCAGGCATGGAACTGTCGCTGTCGAGGCAGTCACAACACAAAGCAGAGACCACAAGCAGTCTCAGATGGGAACTCTTTGTTATTGAACATGGCTGACCTTTTATGCACTTTCTAATTGTTCATACTTCTCTCCTATTGGCCACAATAAATCAGCATAACACCATGGTGGAAAAGTTACAGTGACTTCAGCTAACTTTCTAAAAATACTTGGTCCAGCTGCAAAGTTCTCTTCTTATCTTTCTTCAGTTCCTCACTCCTCTTGGTCTCCTTGGTCACAGCCTTGGAGAGAGCTCCTTATCAGCTTCTTCTTGCTTCTCCGCTTCTTCCTTCTTCTCAGTCCTTTAGCTAACAGGCCTGCTGTTAGCCCCTTCCATATGGAATTGCCTGGGGAGGTTTGGAATCCCCATCCTGGAGGTGGCACTCAGTGCTCAGGGATGGGGACAAGGTGGGGACCACCTTGGATGGCTTTTCCTTAATGATTCCGTGACTCTGGGGGCCATGCAGCCCCTCCCAGATGTCCCTTTTTTGTCCTGCTCTGTCACCCAGCCCTTCCCCTGTCCCTGCAGGTGCTGCTGAGCAAGAACTACGAGAAGGCTCTGGAGGAGATCGATGAGAACCTCATCTACTGGCCCCGCTTCATCCGGCACAAGTGCAAGCAGAGGTTCACCAAGATCACGCAGTACCTGATCCGCATCCGCAAGCTGACCCTCAAGAGACAGTAAGGGACACGGGAGTGACCATGGGAGTGACCTTTGGTGGCTTCTGCAGCCACTGCCCCTCTCCTGTGCTGCTGGGACATGGAGCTGGTCCTGTTTTCCTAAGGGGTTTAGGTGGATCTGACACGGATGAGCTGCAGGAATGCAGCGTAGAAATGCACTGAGGGAATGTCCTGAGCTGGAAGGACCCACAAGGCCCCCAGCAACCCCACCTGTGCATCCCTGGCTGCAGGAATGCAGCGTAGAAATGCACTGAGGGAATGTCCTGAGCTGGAAGGACCCACAAGGCCCCCAACAACCCCACCTGTGCATCCCTGGCTGCAGGAATGCAGCGTAGAAATGCACTGAGGGAATGTCCTGAGCTGGAAGGACCCACAGGGATCATTGATCCCAACTCCTGGCCCTGCACAGACACCCCAACAACCCCTCCTGTGCATCCCTGGGAGCAGGGTCCAGCTCTGGCAGCCTTGGGGCAGTGCCCAGCACCCTCTGGGGGAAGAATCTTCCCCTAAAATCCAACCTGAGCCAGCCCTGCCACAGCTCCAGCCATTCCCTGTCACAGAGAGCCGAGATCAGAGCTGCTCCTCAGGAGGAGCTGCTCCTCCCGTGGCCCCTCCAGACCCTTCCCCATCCTTTGGACACTCTCTGCCAGCTTTAGATCTTTCTTATCCTGAGGCATCCACACCTCAGGAGGTTCCCCATGTTTGGAATGCTGCAGTTGCTGGCTGGTGCTGCCTGTTCCTGCCAGGGGCTGTGACATTCCCTGTTCCCTGCAGGAGGAAGCTCGTCCCACTGCGCAGGAAGATCGAGAGGCGCGAGAACAGGCGGGAGGTACGGAGTGCCCTGTGTCACCTCGAGTGCCCTGTGTCACCTCGTGCCACTGCTGCTGTCCCCAGTGCCCCCAGGCCTCACACAGCTGCTCTGTGTTCCCTAGGAGAAAGCCCTGATTGCTGCCCAGCTGGACAATGCCATCGAGAAGGAGCTGCTGGAAAGGCTGAAGCAGGACACGGTGAGGGTCACACAGAGCTCCCAGTGGGAGCTGCCCTGTGGAATGGGGCTGCCTGCTCCCCAAAACACAGGGAGCCCCAAAACGTGAAGACTTCTCTCTTGTGCACATGGAGCCCCAAAACACGAGGGCTCCCCTCCTGTTCTGTGCACAGGGACCCCCAAAACACCGGGAGCCCCAAAACACAAGGGCTGCCCTCCTCTTCTATGCACAGGGACCCCCAAAACACGAGGGCTTCCCTCCTGTTCTCTGCACAGGGATCTCCAAAACATGAGGGCTCCCTAAAACACGAGGGCTGCCTTCCTTCTTGAGCCCCAGAACACGAGGGCTGCCCTCCTCTTCTGTGCACAGGGAGCTCCAAAACACAAGGGCTCCTCTCCCCTCCTGCGCACAGGGAGCTCCAAAACACAAGGGCTCCTCTCCCCTCCTGTGCAATGGGAGCTCCAAAACACGAGGGCTGCCCTCCTCTCCTGTGCAATGGGAGCTCCAAAACACGAGGGCTCCCCTCCTGTTCTGTGCAGGAGTTTGGGCTCAGCAAGGGGCTGATCCCCACCTCAGTCTGATGCTGCCCCGTGCAGGCTGTCAGTGCCCCCCTAGCTCAAAGTCCATCTTCCTCCTCCTGAGGCTTACGGAAAATCCCAATTTTCCTTTCAGTATGGAGACATTTACAACTTCCCCATCCACGCCTTTGACAAGGCCCTCCAGCAGCAAGATGCAGAGAGCGAGAGCGAGTCGGATGCAGAGAGGGAAGAAGATGATGATGATGATGAGGTAAAGCTTCCAGCCCTGCCCTGGGACTGAGCTGAGCTGAGAACAACTCAGAAAATCCTTGTGGTGGCCTTGGTGGCTCTTCCACGACACTGCTGTGTCAGTCCCTGCCTCTGTTCCTTGCAGGACGTGGATAAAAGGGAGTTTGTGGAAGCAGAGGACAGCGAGCTCAGCGACTTTGAGGTGGGTGAAGCAGCAGGTACAAACTGAGGCTGAGCTGCACGGGCACCTCCACCCTTGGGTGCCTCTGGGGATGGGTAAGAGGCAGCAAAATCAGCTGTGGAAGGGAATTGTGTTCAGTGGGAGTCCAGCCCAGCTCCTGTGCAGCCAGGGATTGTGGAGAGGTGATTTTGGGGTTGCACAACCTGCTCTGACATCACTGTGCTCACTCAATTCTCCCTCAGGACATGGATAAGCTGGAGACAAGCAGTGAAGAGGAGCAGGAAGAGGAGGAAGAAGTAGAGGAGAAAGCCTCCCACTCCAAATCTAAAGGGAAAACGCCCCTGAAGGGCCCAGCCAGGAGAAAACGTCCCCACATCGAGATAGAGTACGAGGAGGAAACAGAGCCCAGCACCAAGACAAAAGCAGCCTGAGCCCTCCTGATCCCATTTTGTACTGACTGACAGAACTGCAGATGTGTCACCAGCATCTGTCACCCACCTCCAGCCCTCACAGGACCCTCAGAACTCCTGGTTTGATACTCCACGCGTTTTCTGGGGTTTGTGTCCCGAGCCCAGGCAGCTGCAGTGAGTTTGTACAAGTGGGTGAAGCCCAGCTCAGAGGAGCACCCCCCACCTCCTCTGCACCCTCAAAAAGCTGAGCCCAGCCTCCGCTCCAGGAAGGGCCCTGCCCTGGGGGGCTCTGCTGCTCCCTGTAAGGCTGGAGAAACCTCAGCTATGTCTGGGGGAGGTGTAGGGCTCACAGGTGGGACAAGAACGACAGAACTTTAAATAAACAAAGCAGTTTTATTGTACAAAAGGAGCTGAGCAGTGTCAGTCAGGCACCTCAGGTGCTCTCCTGCACCTTCCTGAAGCACTCCTGCAGCTGGCTCTCCTCACAGCAGCTGTGCAGCCCTGCCAGCAGCACCTGCAGGGAGCAGAGCAGCACTGCCAGTGCCCTGGCACTCTGTGATGGTGTCACCCACCCTCCCCAGCCTTCTGGGGGAGTACAGCTCACACTGAGCCCATCAACAGCCACCGAGTCACTCATCACTGCTGCTGGGGAGGGGGGAAACAAACTCCTGCTGGGCTCAGAGGGAAGAGAGAGCCAGCAGGGAGCCCTGGCAGCCACCAAAGAGCCCTGGCAGCCCCAGAGAGCCCTGGCAGCCCCCAGGGAGCCCTGGCTCACCTTGACCTGGCCCTGGCAGCCCCCAGGGAGCCCTGGCAGCCCCCAGGGAGCCCTGGCTCACCTTGACCTGCCCCTGGCAGCCCCTAGGGAGCCCTGGCTCACCTTGACCTGCCCCTGGCAACCCCCAGGGAGCCCTGGCAGCCCCCAGGGAGCCCTGGCTCACCTTGACCTGGCCCTGGCAGCCCCCAGGGAGCCCTGGCTCACCTTGACCTGGCCCTGGCAGCCCCAAGGAGCCCTGGCAGCCCCAGGGAGCCCTGGCTCACCTTGACCTGGCCCTGGCAGCCCCAGGGAGCCCTGGCTCACCTTGACCTGGCCCTGGCAGCCCCAGGGAGCCCTGGCTCACCTTGACCTGGCCCTGGCAGCCCCCAGGGAGCCCTGGCAGCCCCCAGGGAGCCCTGGCTCACCTTGACCTGGCCCTGGCAGCCCCAAGGAGCCCTGGCTCACCTTGACCTGCCCCTGGCAGCCCCCAGGGAGCCCTGGCTCACCTTGACCTGGCCCTGGCAGCCCCAAGGAGCCCTGGCTCACCTTGACCTGGCCCTGGCAGCCCCAGGGAGCCCTGGCTCACCTTGACCTGGCCCTGGCAGCCCCAGGGAGCCCTGGCTCACCTTGACCTGGCCCTGGCAGCCCCAAGGAGCCCTGGCTCACCTTGACCTGCCCCTGGCAACCCCCAGGGAGCCCTGGCAGCCCCCAGGGAGCCCTGGCTCACCTTGACCTGGCCCTGGCAGCCCCTAGGGAGCCCTGGCTCACCTTGACCTGGCCCTGGCAGCCCCCAGGGAGCCCTGGCTCACCTTGACCTGCCCCTGGCAACCCCCAGGGAGCCCTGGCAGCCCCCAGGGAGCCCTGGCTCACCTTGACCTGGCCCTGGCAGCCCCCAGGGAGCCCTGGCTCACCTTGACCTGGCCCTGGCAGCAGCGATCCAGCAGGATGAGGCACTGGGTGGCCCTGTGCAGCAGGGCAGCCTTGACGGGCTCGGGGGTCGGGCCCCGCTCCGTGTGAACGTCCCAGAGCAGCCTCAGCAGGGCCTTGAGGAGCACGGGGAGCCTGCAGGGCATCCTGCAAGGGAAAGAGCTCATCCCAAACCCTTCCCCAGGCAGGACAGCACAGCCTGGGGCTGCTGTGGGGCAGGATTGCTGCCAGGACAGCCCCAGACAGGCAGGAGCCTCGGGATGGTGTTGGGATGCTGGCACTGCCCAGCCCAGCCCACAGCACAGGGTTTACTCCATGTTGGTTTAATTTGGAACAGCACAAGCTGGGTCCAAATGAGGGCCCAGCCTAATTCTGGAGCCATGTTTTTCAATAATGCCAGTGGGACAATTTTCCCTCAATATTTCAGAACTTTTCCTCAAGAAAAAGTAACTTTGGGTCTCAAAGTGGGAACATTCAGGATAAGAATGACACATTCACTTCAGGACAGGCTTTTCTGGTACCTGGGCCAGGCATGCTCTATGGTGCACTGCAGAGTCTCCAGGATTCCCAGTCTGGCCTCTTCCCCAGGGCCATCAGAGACCTCCAGGTAGCCCAGGATGACTCGCTCCAGCCTCTTCAGGTGCCTTGCGATGAGGATGCCAAGTCTGGTGGCACAAAAACACCCTGAGGAGGGAGGACAGATCCCCTAGATCCCAAAAAACACACCCTGAGGAGGGGGGATAGATCACCTGGATCCCAAAAACACACCCTGAGGAGGGGGGACAGATCCCCTAGATCCCAAAAACACACCCTGAGGAGGGGGGATAGATCCCCTGGATCCCAAAAACACCCTGAGGAGGGGGTATAGATCCCCTGGATCCCAAAAACACCCTGAGGAGGGGGGATAGATCCCCCGGATCCCAAAAACACACCCTGAGGAGGGGGGACAGATCCCCTGGATCCCAAAAACACACCCTGAGCGGGGAGCCAACCCTTGGATACCAAGCCCAGGGCCCATCCCTGTGCTCTCACCCCCTCAGGGAGGTGGGCAGTGCCCCAGGTGCCCCTGTCCCCTCTGTCTCACCTGGTGACAAAGGCAGGCAGGGTCCCTGCGTAGACCCTGCGCAGCGCCAGCTGGTGCTCGGCCTCCATGTGGGTCAGCACCAGCTGCAGCACCTGGTCCCAGGGGGATGTGGCTCTGCCGTGGCCCTGGCGCCGCTGGCATCGCTCCAGCACGGGCAGCAGGTCCAGCAGGCACAGCAGCACTGCCTGGTTTGGGGACAGATGGGGAATGTCAGCTCGTGTTCTCTCCAAAACACAGCAAACCCCGACCCCGTGGCCACCCACTGAGCTGAGTGCTTCAGAGCTGCTCCCTGGAATGGGGCAGGAGGGAAGAGCTCTTCCCTCTGGGCTGTTTGCCTGGAATCTGTGTCCTGGTGACAGCCTGGCTGGACTGTGACAGGGAACAGGCTCAGCCTGCTGCCTCAACCTGAGGGGCTGCCACCACCCCAGGGCTCCCCAAAGCCCAGGGCAGCCTCGTCCTACCTGGATGAGAGGGGCCTCTCGTGAGTACAGGTGGTTGTAGAGGGCGTGGAAAACCACCTGGGCCCTGTTGAACTGGCACAGATCCGCTCCTGGCTGCAACAGCAGAGAGCAGGACGTTACTCCTGGGCAGCACAGAAACCTAAACCCAGTGAGGAACTGCAGGAAATGCAGGTTAAACCCTGCCATGGCCTTCCCAAAGCATGGGGAGTGTGAGGAACTGTTGGAAATGCAGGTTAAACCTTGCCATGGCCTTCCCAAAGCATGGGGAGTGTGAGGAGATGCTGGAAATGCAGGTTAAACCTTGCCATGGCCTTCCCAAAGCCTGGGGAATGTGAGGAAGTGCTGGAAATGCAGGTTAAACCTTGCCATGGCCTTCCCAAAGCCTGGGGAGTGTGAGGAAGTGCTGGAAATGCAGGTTAAACCTTGCCATGGCCTTCCCAAAGCGTGGGAGTGTGAGGAGATGCTGGAAATGCAGGTTAAACCTTGCCATGGCCTTCCCAAAGCCTGGGGAGTGTGAGGAACTGTTGGAAATGCAGGTTAAACCTTGCCATGGCCTTTCCAAAGTCTGGGGAATGTGAGGAACTGCTGGAAATGCAGGTTAAACCCTGGCATTCACCAGGAAGAGAAGTTAGGAACCTGACCCACAGCTGGAGCTGGGTCAGGCTGGATTTTAGGGACAGGTTCTTCCCCCAGAGGGTGCTGGGCACTGCCCAAGGAACGGGCACAGCCTGGAAGCTGCTGGAACTCCAGGAAACGCTCATGGATGAGATTGTTGGGGGTCTGCGCCGGGCCGGGGCTCGGATCCCTGGGGGTCCCTCCCAGCTCAGGACATTCCGCGATTGCCCCTCCCTCCACACACGAGCCGCAGACGGCTCCACGCCCTCCCTCACCACGTTGAGGACGATGTGGTGCAGGCAGCGCACGCCCAGCACTTTGTTCTCCTCCTGGAAGTCGTCGGAGAGGAGCAGCGCAGGCGGCAGGACCCGCTCCAGGTGCGGGCACAGCCAGGGCCGGCTGACACGGAGCAGAGACCAGGAGAACACGTCTTTGGAGGCAGGGTTACACTTCCAGGTGTCTCTGGAGAGACAGGCACAGCTCAGGGAACACACAGTGCTCATTTCCCCTCCACTTGAGGCTCTCAAGCTGGCAGCAAACCCTGACAACCATCCCCCAACAGCTTCCATTTGGAAAACTCCTGGTTTATCATGTCTCGAGCCTCAGAAATTTCACAGTATTTCCTACAGAGACCCTCCAACCACGCCACACTCCGCTGCCCACTCACTTGGTTAACTCCTGCTTCAGGAGCCCCATCACCTCTCCGAATCTTCCTTCCTCATCCTCCTCCTTTCCCCGCAGGAATTCCTCCACGGAGCCGCAGCCCGCAGCCCGGACCAGCCGCTCCAGCAGCTCCTGAGCCACCGCCCGACTCCTCGCCGTGGTCCAGGGCCTCTCCTCTTTGTGCGTGACAGCAAAGATGAACGCGTGTCCCAGCACCCGCCGCGGGACGGGCCCCGCCGCCGCCGTTCCCGGTGACTGCTGGCTCCGGGCATCTTCCAGCTTCTGCAGGAGCAGCAGGAAGGCGGCACCAACGCGCTCCGCCCGCTCCGCCACGGCCGCCAGCGCTGCGTCCCGGCCGGGCGGCTCGGCCCCGTCCTGCTCCCGGCGCGGCGGAGCCGCCAGCCCGGCCAGGGCCGCGGCCAGCCGGCCCAGAGCCGCGGAGCCCTCCGAGCCCCGCAGCCAGCGCGGCTCCGCCGCCTCCAGCAGCGCGCCCAGCTCGGGCAGCGCCCCGGGCCGCTCGGGCAGCGCCAGCCCGGCCCGCAGCAGAGCCTGCTCGGCCGAGGGGGCGGCGGGGCCGGGATCCCGCTCCGCGCTCGGGCTGCGGCTGCTGCTGCCGGCCATGGCCTCACCCGGGCCCCGCGGGACCTGCCCGCCCCGGAACCCCGCTAGGGACACATCGCTGGGGGCAGCGGCGACTGCGGGAGGGAGGGAGGGGACCCCGGGGCCCCTCAGAGACCCGCGAGATCCCTCACAGACCCCTGAGCACCCGGGGGACTCCCTCAGAGACCCCCGGAACCCCCTCAGAGAACCCCGAGATCTCCTCAGAGACTCCCGAGCACACCCAGGATCCCTCAGAGACCCCCGAGCATCCCCGGGATCCCTCAGAGACCCCCGAGCACCCCCGGTCCCTTCACTGCGGCGCCGCCGCCACCCGCACCACGCGCGCGAACTGTCGCAAACCCCCCCCCGCTTGCCGTAAAGCCGATGGCGGAGGGGGCGCGGTTTTGTGCGCATAAATTTGCATCGCTAATTTTCGACGGCGGAACGCGGCAGAGCTGCCGTGCGGGGCGGGAGAGAGATGGAAACGGAGATGGAAGGAACGGGAAGAACGGCTTAAAGGGGATAAACAGAAAACCGGGGAGAGCTGGGCGAGGCTGTGATGTCACCGTGACAGCCAGAGCAGTGGCGCGGCACTAGGGCCGGGCGCGGCGTTCGGTGGTGCGATCCTTCCGGTTCATGGAAATGATGAATGGGAGCGGCACGCGGCTGCGTGACGTGTGCGCCCTGCGTTACGACATTGCACAGTCCCATCTGACCGCCGGGGGGTCCTGACGTCATTATGACGTCATTTTACCGTCTGTGTGTCAAAAACAGCCGGAGCTGGGCAGCTAGGAATCTACTAGAGATTTCTCTTAGATACTGCTGACGTCATCAGTGTGCTGTCTGAGGTGTTTGGGAATCGGCTCTGTGATGTCACTGCTCCAGGTAGGAAGATGTTATGGGGTATATGATGCCACTGCTGACGTCATTCCCATGGTGTGTGAGGTGCCTGGTAATCGATTCTGTGATGTCACTGCTACGTCATTCCCACATGTCAAAACGCGTTAAATTCAATAGTTAGGGGGATATTATGGGGTGTATGATGTCACTGCTGACGTCATTCCCATGGTGTGGGAGTGCCTGGTGATTGGCTCTGTGACGTCACCGCCACGTCATCTCCTCGCCCTGTCGCTAATCAGTCGAAATGAGCAAATCAAGGGGGGTGTGCACAGCCTGGGCTCTCTGTGATGTCACTGCTGATGTCACATTCTCCAGGAGGTGTCAAAAACCATCAGGAATGAGCAAAGCCGGGGGTCCACCCTGATATGGGCACAGCTTGGGGATTGGCCGGCCCTGGAGGGGTCAGTGATGTCACTACTGACGTCATCATCTCTCAGATGTGTGAAAAGCAGCGACATTGGGAAGATTCGGGGGGTCCTGCCCCGATTTGGGCACAGTTTGGGGGCAGTTTGATGCTGTTTTGGGCAGTTTGTCACCACCTTACAGGGTCACCGCCAGCAGTGTCCCCTCCTTGGCGGGCTCACACCCCCCTGGGGCCCCCTGACCCATCCCTGCAGCACCCACAGCTCAGACCTGATAAAAATCATCCATTTAATAATTTTTTGGACTCAAACTGTACAGAATTCAGGAATTCAGGACATCCCTCTGGCTGTCCTGGACTGCCCAAACCCTGCCAGGGGGCTCAAGACCCTGGCACAGAGCCCCAGACCCCTGAGACTTTGATTGTGACCCATGGAAAAAATTACCAACCTTATTTGAGGATCTGCAAGCCACAGAAGTCTCAGTAGAATAATAATTAGTTTGTCATGGGGTGAAAAATTGATTTTTGGGGTTTTAGAATGGGGGCTCAGGGGGCAAGATGGAGGAATCTGGGCGTGTCCAGCCTTTCTCCTTCTTCTTGGCCTCCATCTCCTGGGTGATGGTGCTTTTGGATGGGTTTAGAGTAGAAGCTCAGTGTCCAACAGGGGTGATGGGGATTGGGAAGTGATGGTAAATATTGTACATGGAGTTTTTAGTATAAAAAGATAACACCGCCCTGAGGGTGTCAGTGTGCCTCTGACTGACCTGCTTGGCTGGACAGGAGAAAGAATTTTATAGATAACAAACAATAAACAACCTTGAGAACGAGAATAGAAGAATCCTGACTCCTTTTTCCACCACCGGGCTGGGGAAAGAGATTTTCTGACCCATCTGGGGGTCACTGTGAGCAGCACAAGCCCCGAGACAATCCCTCTGCCCCGCGGGGATCCCCAGGGGCTCGGGGGATACAAAAACAACTCCCTGCAGCAAAGGGGGGGAAGAGGACCCCGACCCGCAGCCCGGGGCTCAGCTTCCCGCCGGGAATTCCGCGGGGAGCACAACCCGGACGAGGACAAACCCCAAAGGGAGCCGCGGTGAGAATCCCAACCGGGAACCTGGGGATCCCCGCAGAGGGACCGCGGGCAGGTGGGGTGGATCCCGGTGGATCCCAGTGGATCCCGGTGGATCCCGATGGATCCCGCAGGATGCGATCCGGCCGCGGGGCTGCCTCACACCAGCTCGTCCAGGAGGGTCCCGATGGCGGCGCGGGGCTGCTTGCGGGGCTCGTTGCACATGGGGCACACGCAGCGAACCTGCAGCCACTTCAGCAGGCACCTGCGGGCAGCAACGCGGGGATCGGGGAATGCCCCATTCCCACCGGGAATTCCCGCGGGCAGGGATTCGGGAGTGCCGATTCCCGCCGGGAATTCCTGCAATTCCTGCGGGCAGAAATTCGGGAATGCCTATTCCCACGGGGAATTCCCGCAACTCCTGCAGGCAGAAATTCGGGAATGGCACCGGGAATTGCGGGAATGCTCCATTCCCACCGGGAATTCCCGCGGGCAGGGATTCGGGAGTGCCGATTCCCACCCGGAATTCCTGGCATCTGAGGGCAGGAATTCGGGAATGCCACCGGGAATTGGGGAATGCCCAATTGCCACCGGGAATTCCTGGCATCTGAGGGCAGGAATTCGGGAATGCCGATTCCCACTGGGAATTGTGGGGATGCCGAGTCCCACCCGGAATTCCCGGCACCTGCGGGCAGGGATTCGGCAATGCCAATTCCCACCCGGAATTCCTGGCATCAGCGGGCAGGAACTCGGGAATGCCACCGGGAATTGGGGAATGCCAATTCCCACAGGGAATTCCTGCAATTCCTGTGGGCAGAAATTCGGGAATGCCACCGGGAATTGGGGAATGCCGATTCCGGCATTCCCGCCGAGAGTTCCCGCAATTCCCGCGGGCAGGAATTCGGGAATGCCGATCCCCCCGGGAATTGGCCGCTCCGCCGCACTCACTTTCTGTGGAAGGCGTGCTGGCACGGCAGCACCCCCAGCTCCTCCCTCAGCCCAAAATCCTCCAGGCAGACGGCGCAGGTCTGCTGTGGGAGGTGAGACCGCGGCCGAGGGCGGGTGTGAGACGCCACGGCTCGGGAAATCCCGGGAATTCCCAGCCGGGAGCTCAGCCCAGTCCCCGGAGCAGCCGCGGGGACGGGGATTCCCTCCCGATCCGGGCCCACGCATCCCGGGACAGAGCGTGCCCCGTGTCCTGATGTTATCCCGGGTCGTCCCAGCCTGTCCCTGAGCACAGGGAACATATCCCGGTTCGTCCCAGCTCCATCCCCAGGGTTATCCCAGTTTACCCCAGCTCCATCCCTGGCCTGTCCTGTGTCCCAGGTTCATCCCGGTTCACCCCAGCTCCATCCCAAGGGTTATCCCGGTTCATCCCAGCTCCATCCCCAGCCTGTCCCGTGTTCCCAGGGTTATCCCGGTTCACCCCAGCTCCATCCCCAGCCTGTCCCGTGTTCCCAGGGTTATCCCGGTTCACCCCAGCCTGTCCCCTGATCCCAGGGTTATCCCGGTTCACCCCAGCTCCATCCCCAGGGTTATCCCGGTTCCTCCCAGCTCCATCCCCATCCCGCTCACCCCGTGCACGTTCAGCCTGCGAGCGTCCCCTTTCAGAACCACCTGAGGGAGAGAAGGAGGGCCGGATTTCACACCGGGATCGCCCCGGGACGAGCTGAAGGGAGCCGGGCAGGGCCGGGATGAGCCCGGCGGGTTCCGGCCAGGGTGTCCCCTCCCGGCGCTTCGGGACGAGCAGGATCGGCCCCGCTGTGTCCCCGCTGTGTCCCCGCTGTGTCCCCGCTCCCCCCCAGCCCCCCCAGCTTTACCTCCTTGTACCCGAAGCTCTCGCTCTGCGCCTGCTGCCGCAGCTTGCTGGGGAGGGGCGACAGAAAGGCTCCGTCAGTTTGGCCACCAAAACCACCCGCGAGACCCCCAAAAACGAGGGGAACGCACCCCTCCCGCCCGGGATTTGGGACCCACGGCTCCGTTTGTGCGGGGATGGGAGGAAGGATTTGTTTGCCGTGAAGTCGCTGGCAGCGCTGCGTCCCCAGCAGCTCCTGCCGTGACCTCGGCTGGGGACAGGAGCTGCCACCCTGCTCCTCTGAGCTCTTCTAAGTTCTTCTAATCCTTCTGACGTTCACATCCTTGTAAGGACACATTTCAATAGGGCCATCGATGTCGGTATGGAACAGGAAAGAACCCAGACTCACATCCTGCTCTCAAGGTGAAGAGCAAAAAGGGAAGTTTATTTCCTGACTCCAACATTTATAGATTTCTAAAAGTGTCAGTGGGTTGGAGGGTGGCAGTGCCACCTCTCCAGTGACACTGGACAAACCAACAGCCCATCGAATTTCTCCTCCTCCATAAAAGAATGCAAAACAATGAATTATTTACAGAAAAGTGCGTGAGAAAGTTCTCTACAAGAATGTCAACATCAGAAAGCTTAAAAAACCTTCAAAAATTAGGGTGATGAGGAAAGCTGAGGTTTATAGCAGCACCACAGAATTACCTGCTGGCAGAGGCAAGAGCAGGCCAGAGATCCCCCTGCAGTGCCAACAGCAATGCCGAGGTTATTTTGCCTTTAAAAAAAAAGAATATAAAAATAAAGAAATAAAAAAAGGCTTCAATGGAACTAAGCTGCTAAAAGTGTGTGAAAACTTACATTTAGTGCATTTCTCATGCACTTTTCTGTAAATAATTATTGTTTTCTGGAAGAGGAGGAATTTGATGGACTGTTGGTTTGTCCAGTGTCACTGGAGAGGTGGCACTGCCACCCTCCAATCCACTGTCACTTTTGAGAGTCTATAAATGTTGGAGTCAGAAATTAAACTTCCCTTCTTTCTACCTTGGAGGTTCCAGCCTGGGTCTGGTTTTATTTCATGTCCTAAAAAGTCACGGATATACTTTATGAAAAATCCTTTTGCCAAGATTTTTCCTCCTGAGAAACCTCAGAAATTAAATGCAAACAAAGATTCTCTGCTGCTGTGGGATGCAACAGGTGAATCTTTGATTGGTCTCATCTGGTTGTTTTTAATTAATGGCCAATCCCAGCCCAGCTGTCTCAGACTCTGGTCAGTCAGATTTTATTATCATTCCTTTCTATTCTTTGCCAGCCTTCTGATGAAATCCTTTTCTTTTATTCTTTCAGTATAGTTTTAATAGAATATTTATCACAATTTAAAGTAATAAATCAGCCTTCTGGAACATGGAATCAGGATTTTCATCCCTTCCCTCGTCCTGGGACCTCTGAACACCACCAGGGAGCCTGGCACAGAACCCTGGGCACGGCCTCTCCTCCAGCCCAGCCCCCAAAACCGCCTGAGGGACTCAGGGGACAACACAGGGACAACACAGAGCTGGCCCTGCAGCAGCAGCAGCTGCAGCCTCGGCTTTTGGGGTTAAAAATAGCAGGGAGAGCAGGGAAAGGCACATCCTCCCTCTCCTTCCCTCTCCTTCCCTTCCCTGGACAACGGGAGCCCCTTCCTGCGCTTCCTGCCCTGCTCCGGGGGGTTTGTCCCTGTTTTCTGGGACAAAACAGGACCTGGGAGTGCCCAGGGACAGCGAGCCCCCGGCTCACCCCATGAAGCAGCAGCAGAAGATGAGGCAGAGCACGAAGATGAAGATGCCGGTGCCGAGGATGGCCATGAGGAGGTTGAGGGGCAGGTCCTGGAAGGGGATGGGCGGCATCGTGCAGGGTTCACCGCCACGAACCAGCCCCGGGCTGCAGGGGCACCCTGGGGGGAGGAGAAATTCAGCGTTGAGGTGGGAAAAGGTGAGAGCAGAGAGAGAGAAAATGGAGCTCGCCAAGAGGGCAGAAAGCAGCACCAGGACACTGTCCTGTGTCTGGGAGTGGCACTGTCCCCTGCAAGGGCAGCAGCCCAGGGTGGCACCGAGCAGCCCAGGGTGGCACTGGCAGCACAAGGACACTGTCCTGTGTCTGGGAGTGGCACTGTCCCCTGCAAGGGCAGCAGCCCAGGGTGGCACCGAGCAGCCCAGGGTGGCACTGGCAGCACAAGGACACTGTCCTGTGTCTGGGAGTGGCAGTGTCCCCTCCAATGGCAGCAGCCTCTGGAGCAGCCCAGGGTGGCACCGAGCAGCCCAGGGTGGAGAGATGCCCGATGCTGCCTGGTGATGCCCGGAGATGCCCGAGGATGGCCGGGGATGGCCGGGGGATGCCCAGGGGATGCCTGGAGATGCCCGGGGATGGCCGGAGATGCCTGGAGGCTGCCCGGAGATGCCCGGGGGTGCCGAGGGGATGTCCGGAGATGCCCCCGGAATGCCCGGAGATGCTCGACGATGCCCAGAGTTGCCCGGAGATGCCCACGGGATGTCCAGAGATGCCCGGGGATGGCCGGGAAATGGCCGGGGATGCCCGGGGGCTGCCCGGAGATACCCGGGGGTGCCGATGGGATGCCCGGTGATGCCCGGGGAATGCCCAGGGGATGCCCCGCTCCCCCCGCAGCCAGTGCCCCCCTTCCCGGGCAGCAGGGAGGAGACACCCCCTGCCCACCCCGCGCTCACCGTGGCACCACTGGAACGGGGGCATCGGGCGGCTCCGCGGGGCCGCGGCTGCTCCTCCGGGCCATGGCCGTGCCCGAAAACCCCGCCCCGGCCCCGCAGCCCCCCCGGGGCCGCCCCCGGCCCGCCCCCGGCCCGCCGCACCCCCGGCGGGTCAGAGCCACGGGCCCGGTCCCAGGGCATCACCTGGCACAGGTGGCACCCAGCCCGGCCTCGGGCACACAGCTGCCCTTTGGGGGCTCGGTGTCAGGTTTGGGACACCAAAGTCAGATAGTCCGGAAAAAGTCTTTGTTGGGAGGGTTTTCCTCTTCGTGCTGAGCTAAAGGCAGAAGGGAATTCCTGGCTGGGAGGGGCTGGGATGGAATTCCCAGAGCAGCTGAGGCTGCCCCTGGATCCCTGGCAGTGCCCAAGGAGCCCCCTGGGATGGTGGGAGGTGTCCCTGCCATGGCAGGGGTGGAGTGGGGTGAGTTTTAATGTCCCTCCAACCCAAACCAGACTGGGATGGTGACACCCAGCCCAGGCTCGGGGACACCGGCCAGCTCAGCGGTGACACATGGGGTGAGGGTCCTGGTGTGCCCCAAGGCACAGAGCTGTCCCTGTATGGCCCCAGGTCCCTTTTCCCCCCTTTTCCATGATCCCAGCATGTCCCCAGGTCCCTGTCCCCCCTTTTCCATGATCCCAGCATGTCCCCAGGTCCCTGTCCCCCCCTTTTCCTTGATCCCAGCATGTCCCCAGTCCCTTTCCCCCCCTTTTCCATGATTCCAGCATGGCCCCAGGTCACTGTCTCCCCTTTTCCATGATCCCAGCATGTCCCCAGGTCCCTGTCCCCCCCTCTCCATGATCCCAGCATGTCCCCAGGTCCCTGTCCCCCCCTTTTCCATGATCCCAGCATGTCCCCAGTCCCTGTCCCCCCCCCTCCATGATCCCAGCATGTCCCCAGTCCCTGTCCCCCCCCCTCCATGATCCCAGCATGTCCCCAGGTCCCTGTCCCCCCCCTCTCCATGATCCCAGCATGTCCCCAGGTCACTGTCCCCCCTTTTCCTTGATCCCAGCATGTCCCCAGGTCACTGTCCCCCCTTTCCTTGATCCCAGCATGTCCCCAGTCCCTTTCCCCCCCTTTTCCATGATTCCAGCATGGCCCCAGGTCACTGTCCCCCCTTTTCCATGATCCCAGCATGTCCCCAGTCCCTGTCCCCCCCTCTCCATGGTCCCAGCATGTCCCCAGGTCCCTGTCCCCCCCTCTCCATGATCCCATCATGTCCCCAGGTCCCTGTTCCCCCCTCTCCATGATCCCAGCATGTCCCCAGGTCCCTGTCCCCCCCTTTTCCATGATCCCATTATGTCCCCAGTCCCTGTCCCCCCCTCTCCATGATCCCAGCATATTCCCAGTCCCTTTCCCCCCCCTTTCCATGATCCCAGCATGTCCCCAGTCCCTGTCCCCCCCTCTCCATGATCCCAGCATGTCTCCAGGTCCCTGTCCCCCCCTCTCCATTATCCCATCATGTCCCCAGGTCCCTGTCCCCCCCTTTTCCACGATCCCAGCTCAGCCCAGCTGCTCCGGGGCTCTCCGGAAGCTCGGGAAGAATGGAGCTATATCGGGAGCGGGAGGACAATGAGGGCTGGCAGCCACCAGGGCCGAGGCCACCCGGGCCACCAGGACCCCCCTTCCTGGCCCTGGCACCCTCCTGGCCCAGCTCTGCTGCTCCTGGGCGTGTTTGTCACAGCCGGGGGTGGGGGGGCACTGGGAGCTGCCTTTGGGACACTGGCACGGCCACCTCGTGCTGGACAGTGACACTGGGACTGCCAGCCCTGCTGGGTGACACTGGGACTGCCAGCTCTACTGGGTGACACTGGCACTGCCAGTTCTACTGGGTGACACTGGCACTGCCATCCCACCTGGGTGACAATGGGACTGCCAGACCAGCTGGGTGACATGGGCACTGCCATCCAGCTGGGTGACACTGGCACTGCCAGCCTGTCTCTGCCTCCCACCAGGAGTCCCCAGTTGTCCCCACTGCTGGGAAAAAGAGGGGACAATCCCAGGACAGGCCCTGAGCTGGGGCTCAGGTTTGGGTGGGGGCTCAGGTTTGGGTGGGATCCCAGGTTTGGGTGGGATCCAAGGTTTGGGCACTGAGCAGGATCCCAGATTTGGGCGGGATCTCAGATTTGGGCGGGATCTCAGGTTTGGGCAGGATCCCAGGTTTGGTCGGGATCCCAGGTTTGGGCGGGATCCCAGGTTTGGGCACTGAGCAGGATCCCAGGTTTGGGCGGGATCCCAGGTTTGGGCACTGAGCAGGATCCCAGGTTTGGGCAGGATCTCAGGTTTGGGTGGGATCCAAGGTTTGGGCACTGAGCAGGATCCCAGATTTGGGCGGGATCTCAGGTTTGGGCGGGATCTCAGGTTTGAGCAGGATCCCAGATTTGGGCAGGATCCAGGTTTGGGCACTGAGCAGGATCCCAGATTTGGGCGGGATCTCAGGTTTGGGCAGGATCCCAGGTTTGGGTGGGATCCCAGGTTTGGGAGGGATCCCAGGTTTGGGCAGGATCCCAGGTTTGGGCACTGAGCAGGATCCCAGATTTGGGCGGGATCCCAGGTTTGGGCGGGATCCCAGGTTTGGGCGGGATCCCAGATTTGGGCGGGATCCCAGGTTTGGGCAGGATCCCAGGTTTGGGCGGGATCTCAGGTTTGGGCACTGAGCAGGATCCCAGGTTTGATCCCTGGACTGAGTTTGGGGACACTCGGGTCCATCTCGACCCCGAGCACTCAGGTGACTCTCTGTCCCCCAGTCCCGTGCCAGATGCCACCCTGAGCCGTCCCCAGTCCCACGAGGCTCTTCCTTAGCTCTGCCTTTATTGTCACAGGGTGGCAGGAGGCACGGAGAACACCCGAACACGGCGACAGGAGCTGGCCTGAGCCCGCACACCACACCCGACATCACCACGGACACACGGCACGCACGGCAGGGGACACACTGAGCTGTCCTGGCAGCCAGGGACACAAATGCCAGGGGGGACAACGAAGCCTTGGAGGCTCCCTGGAGGCCACGGGGATGGAGCAGCCGGCGAGGTGGGGCCGATTCCCTCCGGAGGCTGCGGGAGCGCGCGGGCTGGGATGGAGGCCATGGCCGGGAGTGCAGGTGGAGGGTCTGGGCCGGACCACGGGGGGACCCCCTGAGCTGGGGGGGCTGTGGGGGAGCCACGGGCAGAGCTGACACAGCGGCAGCCCCTCAGGAGCTCCTCTTGAGCCGCAGGGCGTTGTCCAGGGCCACCAGCTGGCGCAGGAAGCCGCGGTTGGGGATGATCCCGCGGTGGTCCTTGACCGTCTTTATGGCTTCGACCAGGGGCATGTGGTGGCGGATCATGAGGTAGGCGAGGACCAGGGTGGCCGACCTGCTGACCCCGACGGCACAGTGCACGAGGATCCTCCCTGCAGGGACATGGCGGCCGCGTCACGGCAGAGCCAGGAAAATCCCACATTTTCAGCCCCAAAAATACCACATTTTCAGCCCCAAAAATACCACATTTTCAGCCCCAAGAATCTCACATTTTCATCCCCCAAATCCCACATTCTCAGCCCCAAAATACCACATTTTCAGCCCCAAAATCCCACATTCTCAGCCCCAAAATCCCACATTTTCATCCCCAGAATCCCACATTCTCAGCCCCAAAAATACCACATTTTCAGCCCCAAAAATCCCACATTTTCATCCCCAAAATCCCACATTTTCAGCCCCCAAAATACCACATTTTCATCCCCAAAATCCCACATTTTCAGCCCCAAAAATCCCACATTTTCAGCCCCAAAATCCCACATTTTCAGCCCCAAAATCCCGCATTTTCAGCCCCAAAATCCCACATTTTCAGCCCCAAAAATACCACATTTTCAGCCCCAAAATCCCACATTTTCAGCCCCAAGAATCTCACATTTTCAGCCCCAAAATCCCACATTTTCAGCCCCAAAATCCTATCCAGGGGACACCATTGGGATTATCCCATGAGACATCACTGAGGTGATCCCATGAGAAGACACCATCGAGGTGATCCCATCCAGGGCACACCATCGAGGTCATCCCATGAGGAGACACCACTGGGATTATCCCATGAGGAGACACCACTGAGGTGATCCCATGGGGAGACACCATTGGGGTGACCCCATGAGAAGACCCCATCCCAGCCTCAAAACCCCTTTATTTCCCAGGATCCTTAACACCAACCACCCCCAGACCACCACCGCCTCTCCCAGGGCCGCTCCCCCCATCCCTTCTCCCTCTCCTCCCCCTTCCCCTGCCGGGGCACCTTCGTTGAGGGCCTGGTGGATGAAGTCAGCGGCGGGGTAGAAGTAGGGGCTCATGTCGAAGGAGGGCGAGTCGTGGGCCTCGATGCCCAGGTAGCGGATGCCCGTGCCCTCGTAGTAGTCGGCGCCGCCGCGCCAGCGGCAGTGCGAGGCGTTCAGCACGTGGGTGATGCGCAGCTGCAGCAGCTCCCGCCGGTTGGACGCGATGTCTCTGCAGGGACAGCAGGGAGGGGACACCTCAGAGCAGTGAGAAATGTCCCAGAACACTGGGAAGGCTGTTCTGGGTAAATGTTTCTGCCTGAGGGAGCTGGATATAAAAACCTGGCGGATTTTTGGGTTTTACAGTGCTCTCCCAGCCCTGGCTCGGTGAACACCCTCCCTGTCACCTCCTTCCTCCTTTGTCACATCTAGATCTCTGCAGGGACAGCAGGGAGGGGACACCTCAGAGCACTATGAGTGTCCCAGAACACTGGGAAGGCTGTTCTGGGTAAATGTTTCTGCCTGGGAGAGCTGGATGTAAAAACCTGGTGGATTTTTGAGATTCTTTGGTTTATGGTGATCTCACAGCCCTGTCTCGGTGAACACCCTCCCTGTCACCTCCTTCCTCCTTTGTCACATCTAGATCTCTGCAGGGACAGCAGGGAGGGGACACCTCAGAGCACTACGAGTGTCCCAGAACACTGGGAAGGCTGTTCTGGATAAATGTTTCTGCCTGGGAGAGCTGGATGTAAAAACCTGGTGGATTTTTGAGATTCTTTGTTTTATGGTGATCTCACAGCCCTGTCTCTGTGCACACCCTCCCTGTCACCTCCTTCCTCCTTTGTCTCAGGAAAATCTCTGCCAGCACAGCAGGCAGGGACACCTCAGAGCACTATGAGTGTGCCAGAATGGTGGAAAGGCTGTTCTGGATAAATGTTTCTGCCTGGGAGAGCTGGATGTAAAAACCTGGCCGATTTTTGAGATCACTGGGTTTTAAGGTGCTGTCACAGCCCTGTCTCCATGGACACTCCACCTGTGACCTTATCTCCTGTCCTTCAGCTGAAACAGTTTCTCCATCACAGGTTTTTTGCGAGAACAGGCAGTCAGACTAACCTGCAAGCTGCAGCCTTAACTCAAAGATGTCCATTTCACCAGAATCAAAGCGGATTCCTACCCTGGAAAATTCCCACTCTGTCTCACCTGCCAGGGGGATCCCTGCCAGCCCTACCCCAGCCCGTGTCGCTGGCCACACTTACTGGTCTCCCAGGTAGAGGCCAGGCCACACCTCGTCGGCGTGGTTGCAGGCGGTTTTGCCGGTGTAGAGCAGCCGCTCCAGCTCGAAGACGCTGAGGATGGGGTGGCTCCCGCGCTCGTCCCGCGGGGCGCGGCTCGGGGACCTGCTGCTGCTCCTGTAGAGCCTGGACAGGAAAGCCATGGGCGCTGCCCAGCCCCACAAGGCATGCCTGTGGGGGCGGGGAGGCCGGACGGGGGCCTGGGGGTCACTTCTGCTGCTGCTGCCACCCACGGTCCTGTCGGGGAGCAGAGGAGAGGCCGTCAGGAGAAACCCCTCTGTCACTGACACGTTCTATGGAAAATCCTTTCCTTGGGGTTTTCCCTCCTGAGGAGCTGAGAGGCCTCAGGACCAAACTGCAAACAAAGATTCTCTGCTGCTGTGGGTGCAGCAGGTGGGGCTGGGATTGGGCTCTGTGGTTGTTTCTCATCAATGGCCAATCCCAGCCCAGCTGCCCAGACTGTCTGGTCACAGACAAACCTTTGTCATTCATTCCTTTTCTATTCTTAGCCAGCCTTCTGATGGAATCCTTCCTTCTGTTCTTTTAGTATAATTTTAATATAATATATATCATAAAATAATAAATCAGCCTTCTGAACATGGAGTCAGATCCTCATCTCCTCCCTCATCCTGGGACCCCTGTGACCACTGTCACAATCGGTGACCCCGAGTGAAGAAACCACCACACCCCTCCTCAGCGAGGGGCTGGGAATGGGGCTGGAGCACCAGGAGGGTCTGAGGGAGTTGGGAAGGTGTTGGAATGTTGGGGGACACAGGACAATGATGGACCTTGGACCTGGTTAACATCAGAGATTTGGTAACAGGATGCCTTGGCAAAAGCAAACAGAACTTTAAAAATTAAACGTGGATTGCAAGATTCAATCAAACGGGTTTACCCTAAAAAGAAAATCCCATTAAACTCTGCAAGCAAGAGATGCTGTTAAAAGCATAAGGCTGTGTGTGTGATTTTAACTAATCATTGTAGTACACATGACTGTCTCCCTGACATGGAAGTGTTTGTATCCACAATGAAATCGGGTTCTGATCTCTGAGTCAGCGTCCCTGTCCCTGTCTCTCTCCATCCCCGACAGAAAGGGGCTCAGCCCGGAGAAAAGGAGGCTCAGGAGGGACCTCGTGGCTCTGCACAGCTCCTGGCAGGAGGGAGGGAGGCTGAGGGAGCTGGGAAGGGGCTCAGCTGATGGGGCTGGGGAGAACTTCCAGGTGCTAGAGCTGGGGAGCTTCCAGCTGCCAGGGCTGGGGAGAACTTCCAGCTCAGGTTTGGGGAGAATTTCCAGCTGCCAGAGCCTCCACGGGCCCAGCGTTGCTCCAGCCCCGCGGCTTTGGGCTGAGGCCACCTTGGCAGGAGCTGCCCTGCCCAGGAGCCCCTCCCGTGGCTCTGCTGCCAGGGGACGGTGCCAGCTCGGGGCTGGCGCTGCCAACCCACACTGGGAGGCGAGGAAAGGCGGCCAGGGCTGGGCACGGCACCAGGATAGGGCAGGAAAAGCCCCGAACAGGTGGAGGATTCCACATGGCACCAGGCAGCCTGGCCGCGGCACAAAACCCTGCGGGGCAGCATTAACCCTCCACGGGCACGGCCCCGCGGCTGCTCGGGAGCAGCCGGGGCCGCTCTGGGCTGGGAAGGGTTAACCGCAGGCATGAGCAAGCTGCTTTTAGCCAGCAGCTCCTCCAGGGCACGGATCTGCATCATCCGCTGCTGTCACACATCTGCAAGGACCCTGCCCGGGCAGTGCCCGCTGCCAGGCTCGGTCAGAGCGGCGTTTTTGTGTCCCCTTCGCTGCTGCCCCTCCCTCAGGAGGAGAAATGAGAAATTCTCCTTCTCCCCGAGCTGTGCTGGGGGAAGCGCAGCGACCTCGGTCCCTCCTGTGTGACATTCCCTGTCCCTCCTCTGTGACATTCCCTGTCCCTCCTGTGTGACATTCCCTGTCCCTCCTCTGTGATATCCCCAGTCCCTCTTCGGTCCCTTCTCTGTGATATTCCCGGTCCCTCCTGGGATCTCCTCGGTCCCTCCTGTGTGACATTCCCGGGGCTCCAGCCAGCCGAGGAGGAGGAGGAAGGAGCCCCCAGAGCCTCCAGCCATGTCTTGGCAACGCAGAGGGAAACGCGCCAAGGGCAGGGGGGAGCTCGGAGGGAGAGCCAGGGATGTCCCCATGTCCCTTCTCTGTCCCCGGGGTGCTGCCAGCCCTGCCCAGGTGTCACCCCAGGGCCAGCTCCTCTTGCTCTGACCCAGGCTGGGAATCCGGGCTGGGACAGGCTCCGGGCAGGGCCGAGCTCCGGAACCTTGTGTGACCTTGGTGGCAGCGCGGCCGCGCGTCCCCAGCCCCGGATCATGGGGAGGGCCGGAGCGGCGGAATTCCAGCTGCTCCTCTGGCCACAGCTGGCTGGAAAAACAGCCATGCCCACCCAGGCCGGGCTGCCAGCCGCGCCCGGAGCCCCCCGCAGCCCCCCAGGGTCGGGAGAGACCCCGCGGCCGGAGCTGGAACAGCCCCGGGCACCTCCCGGGCAGGGCTGGCCCCGGGCGGGGGGCAGAGCCGGGGATCGCTGGGAGGGGGGCATGGAGCCTTGGGAGGGGGGGCATGGAGCCCTGGGAGGGGGGCATGGAACCTTGGGAGGGGGGCATGGAGCTGTGGGATAGCGGGAATGGTCCTGGGGGAGGGGGGGGATGGTCCTATGGGGTGCAGGAATGATCCCGTGGGGTGCAGGGATGATTCTGTGGGGTGCAGGAATGATCCCGTGGGGTGCAGGGAGGGTGGAGGATGCAGGAGTAATCCCGAGGGGTGCAGGGAAGGTTGAGGATTCAGGAACGCTCCTGTGGGGTTCAGGGATGATCCCGGGGGTGCAGGGAGGATTCAGGATGCAGGAATGATCTGGTGGGGTGCAGGAATGATCCCGGGGGCGCAGGGAGGGTTCAGGATGCAGGAATGATCCTGGGGGTGCAGGGAGGGTTCAGGATGCAGGAATGATCCTGGGGGTGCAGGGAGGGTTCAGGATGCAGGAATGATCCTGGGGGTGCAGGAATGATCCCGGGGGCGCAGGGAGGGTTCAGGATTCAGGAACGATCCCGGGGGTGCAGGAACGATCCCGAGGGGCGCAGGGAGGGTTCAGGATTCAGGAATGATCCCGGGGGTGCAGGAATGATCCCGGGGGTGCAGGGAGGGTTCAGGATTCAGGAATGATCCCGGGGGTGCAGGAACGATCCCGGGGGTGCAGGGAGGATTCAGGATTCAGGAATGATCCCGGGGGTGCAGGAACGATCCCGGGGGTGCAGGAATGATCCCGGGGGTGCAGGGAGGGTTCAGGATTCAGGAATGATCCCGGGGGTGCAGGAACGATCCCGCGGGTGCCGCAGGGAGCCGTGCGGAGGCTCCGCGCCCCGGGGGAGCCGCGGGCAGGGTCGGGCCAGCCCGATCGTACCTTGGCGAGCGCCGGGAGCCGCGGCAGGAGCGGGAGGAGCGGGATCAGCCCCGGTCGGCCATGTCTGGCTGCCGCCGCCGGCGGAGGGAGGCGGATGGAGGAGCAGCTATTTTAAGGCATGACATGGCCGGAGGCAGCGGGGTTCGTGCCGGGCTGGGCGCGGAGGGGACGCGCGGACACCGCGCAGCAGCGACAGCGACAGCGACAATGTCCCCAAATCCTCCGCGGAGCCTCCCCCGCACCCCGGCGGAGCCACGGGAGCGCAGGGACGGGGGGAAATGGGGATGGAGGTTGATATTTTTCGGTGGTTTTCAGTTTTTTTCCCCTATTTTTGGGTAATTTTGGGGTTTTTTTGGTAATTTTTTGTGTATTTTTCCTCCCTAAGCGATTTTTTGGTGTATTTTTAGGTATTTTTTTTTATTTTTCCTTCCCAGGCAATGTTTATTTGTATTTGGTTTTGGTTTTTTTTTCCTTTCTAGGCGATTTTTAAAATTACTTTTTGTATTTTTTAGTAATTTTTTTGTATTTTTCCTTCCAAGGGGATTATTTTTGGTGGTTTTTAGGGTTTTCTTTTGTATTATTCCTTCCCAGTCACTGGAGGTTTTTTGTATTTTTTTTGTATTTTTTGTATTTTTCCTTCGAAGAGGATTAATTTAGGTATTTTTCAGAGTTTTTATTTTTTGTTTTGGTTTTTTTTTTTTTTTTTTTTTTTTTTTTTTTTTTTTTTTTTTGAATCCTGGGGTTGTCCTGCTCAGGATGGGATGGGATTGATGGGATGGGATCAATGGGATCCATGGGATGGAATGGGATCCATGAGATGGGATGGGATGGAATCAGTGAGATGGGTTGGGATTCATGGGTTGGGATGGGATTCATGGGTTGGAATGGGATCCATGGGATGGGATGGGATGGGATCCATGGGTTGGAATGGGATCCATGGGATGGGATGGGATCCATGGGATGGGATGGGATCAGTGGGATGGGATCCATGAAATGGGATAGGATTGATGGGTTGGGATCAGTGTGATGGGATTGATGGGATGGATGGGATCCATGGGATGGGATCAGTGGGGTGGGATGGGATGGGATCCATGGGATCCATGGGATGGGGTGGGATCCATGGAATGGGATGGTATCAGTGGGGTGGGATGGGATCAGTGGAATCAATGGGATGGGATGGGATCAGTGGGGTGGGATGGGATCAATGGGATGCATGGGATGGGATCCATGGGATCCATGGGATCCATGTTATGGTATCAGTGGGGTGGGATGGGATCCATGGGATGGGATCCATGGGATCAATGGGATCCATGTTATGGTATCAGTGGGGTGGGATGGGATCCATGGGATGGGATCCATGAGATGGGATGGGATCAATGGGATCCATGGGATGGTGTCAGTGGGGTGGGATGGAAGCGCAGCTGGAAAAGTTCATGGATGCAGCCACTGGAGGCTGCTCTGGTCATACATAAATCACCTCCATCCTCCCTCACCAAAACCACACAGACAGCTCTGGCAGCCCCTCCCTTCCCCCACTGCTGGAAAAGCTGGAAAACCTCTCCTGGAGGGGGAGATCCCTCAGCTTCCAGCCCCATTCCTGAGGGATTCATGGAAAACCCCTCCTGGAGGGGGGATCCCTCAGCTTCCAGCCCCATTCCTGAGGGATTTATGGCCCTGACCTTCACCCTGTGCCTCCCTCTCCCCTCCAGGGACATTCCCATTGTTATTCCTGCAGGATTCACTCTCAGATCTCCTCTTCAAACAGATAATTAAAAGGTAATGGTGTTTATATTGCAGAGAGAAATAACAATAATGGTAATAATGATCCCAATGAACACGGCTTGGCTGCTCAGGAGAGTTTGTCAAACTGGAGAGGCCGGGCACACTTTGATGGGTTTGGGGACCAGGATTTACAGGGCAAACTGACTCAGCTGTTCACAGGTGACTGCTGAGGTGAAGCCGCTTTCAGGGGCAGCCAGAGCCGTGACTGCAGCAGGACACAATAAAAATAAAATGATGATAAAAAAGGGGGTTAAAATCCCATCAGTTTTACAGCAGCGGGTGTGCAGGGCGGAGATGAGGTCCTGCAGAGCCATGCCCTGAGGTCCTGCAGAGCCATGCCATGAGGTCCTGCAGAGTGCTGGAGCCATCCTGCACAGTTTTACAGCAGGGCAGAGCTCTGGTCCTGCAGAGTGCGGGATCCATCCTGCACAGTTTTACAGCAGGACGGAGCTCTGGTCCTGCAGAGTCCTGGAGCCATCCTGCACAGTTTTACAGCAGGATAGAGCTCTGGTCCTGCAGAGTGCTGGAGCCATCCTGCACAGTTTTACAGCAGGGCAGAGCTCTGGTCCTGCAGAGTGCGGGATCCATCCTGCACAGTTTTTACAGCAGGATGGAGCTCTGGTCCTGCAGAGTGCGGGATCCATCCTGCACAGTTTTACAGCAGGATGGAGCTCTGGTCCTGCAGAGTGCTGGAGCCATCCTGCACAGTTTTACAGCAGGACGGAGCTCTGGTCCTGCAGAGTGCTGGAGCCATCCTGCACAGTTTTACAGCAGGATGGAGCTCTGGTCCTGCAGAGTGCGGGATCCATCCTGCACAGTTTTACAGCAGGGCAGAGCTCTGGTCCTGCAGAGTGCGGGATCCATCCTGCACAGTTTTACAGCAGGACAGAGCTCTGGTCCTGCAGAGTGCGGGATCCATCCGGAATGAACGGCTCGGCTGCTCCGGGCCGCCCACGCGGGCTCCTTTCATCCAGGGTGAATTCCAGGAGCTGGAACTGCCCTGGGAGAGCTTGGGGTAACTTGGGGGTTACTCGGGGGTTACTCAGGGGTAACTCAGGGGTTACTCAGGGGTAACTCAGGGGTTACTCAGGGGTTACTCAGGGGTTACACAAGGGTACTCAGGGGTAACTCAGAGGTAACTCAGGGGTTACTCAGAGGTTACACAGGGGTTACACAAGGGTAACTCAGGGGTTACTCAGAGGTAACTCACAGGTAACTCAGGGATAACTCAAGGATAACTTGGGGGTAACTGGGATAACTCATGAGTAACTCAGGGATAAGTCTGGGATAACTCACGGGTAACTCAGGGATAATTCTGGGGTAACTCTGGGGTAACTCGGGGGTAACTTGGGTTACTCAGGGGTAACTTTGGGATAACTCTGGGGTAACTCTGGGGTAACTCATGGGTTACTCAGGGGCAACTCAGGGGTTACTTAGGGATAACTCTGGGATAACTCGGGGGTAACTCAGGGCTAACTCGGGGGTAACTCAGGGATAACTCATGAGTAACTCATGGGTAACTCTGGAGTAATGTGGGGGTTACTCAGGGGTAACTTTGGGGTAACTCAGGGATAACTCGGGAGTAACTCAGGGGTAACTCAGGAGTAACGTGGGGGTTACTCAGGGGTAACTCAGGAATAAGAGCAATAACTCAGGGGTTATTAATGGATAGCTCGGGGGTCACTCTGGGGTAAGTCCAGGGGTCACTCAGGTGTTACTCAGGTGTTACTCAGGGGTCACTCAGGGTCACAGCTGGGGCTGGGCCCCATCCCTGGCCCGGGGCCCTGCTCTGGGGGCTGCACCCAGCCCCAGCTGGAATTAAAATTCCCCTAAAAGCAAAAAGCACCAAAAGCAAACGCGCAGTGAGCCCCCAGAGCAGCCCTGGGAACTGAGCCTCGGCTGCACAAATGTCCCCTAAAATTGGGGTCCCTTCTGGGTGGGACACAAAAAGCTCCTGTGGCTGCAGGGTCCTGGAAGGGGAGGTGGCTGCAGGTCTGGGATTCACCCTGCTGCAAACAGAGCCTAACAAAGCTGAGGAATCCAATGCTGGGAGCCCAAATCCTGATTTTCTCCTGGTGAAATCGGCTGCACCCACCCGGACAGAGCTCAGGCCTGAGCCTCCCTCTGCTCTCCTTGGAAATATCCAGGATTTTGCCTCTGATCCCCTCCCCTGCTGGGTTTTGTCACCCACTTGGGCACTTCATCACGGTTCTCCTTCCCTTTGGAAAGCGCT
This sequence comes from Serinus canaria, assembly GCF_022539315.1. Classification (NCBI taxonomy): domain Eukaryota; kingdom Metazoa; phylum Chordata; class Aves; order Passeriformes; family Fringillidae; genus Serinus; species Serinus canaria. The sequence goes on along the minus strand of NC_066335.1, from coordinate 2,703,064 downwards.
GACGTGTAATTATTGCCGTGATTAACGCTCTTGTGCAGCTAATTGTAATTACACTTTCCCATCCCCAGCCTCAATTACTCATCCTTGCCTCAGCCCAATGTTTTCCTCTCCACGAGTTTCTGGAAGTTGTCTGGCCTGGATAAATATTCCCAGCAAACCATGCCAGCATCCCAAACTCCTCCGTTTCCCCCACGGGGATTAATTTCGGGCCACAATGATGAATAAAGGCTGGATCGTGGGCTGGTGGAAATCAGAGCAGCTCCCATCGTGCCACCACACTGTCACCATGATATTTTATAAAAAAATTTTTTTGGGAAGCTGGGAAGCTTCAGCTTCTCCCTGTTCTGCTGCTTTGGAATGGGATTTGGAGAAGTGTTTACCCAGTATGGGAATTGTTTTAAATTAATGACCAATCCCAGTCCAGCTGGGTCGGGACTCTGTGTCCCGGTTTGGAAAGCCAGGTGTCTGCTGAGGAAGGCAGGAACCTCCCTGAAATGGAAAATGTGGACACACCCCCTCTGAATTGTTATAAATTTTAAATTGGGGCTCTCAGGCAACAAAGATGGGAGCAGGAATAGCAGTTCTTTATTAGGGAAGGAAATGAAAGGATAAAATGAACAGTGCAGTGACCCAAGGCAGCCCTGGCAGAGGCAGAGCACAGCCTGACACCCTGTGGGTCAGGGGCTGGCAGCAGTGCCACTGGAATTGTGGCTCAGCCCTCCTGCAGTGCCAGGGCTGGTTCTGCTGGAGCAGGGATCCTGGAGAAGGGTGCACTCTGCCTCTGGAGATCCAGGGCCAGAGGCAGCTGCTGCTCCTCTGGGAATCCAGTGCAGAAGCCGTGCTGGTGTTCCAGGATCTCCAGATTCTATCCGGGTAGGAATGCTTGGCTCCTCCCCCTGGGCTCACATCTCCCAGTGGGATGCTGCAGTTCTTATCAGCCCTGCAGGGACATCCAATGGCCTCTTATCAGCAGGTGTGCCCCAGGGAGGAGTGGCTGTGGCAGAGATCAGGAACACTGCCCAATGGACAGGAGGGATCTGCCATGCAGGTGGTGATAGAATAAATACACCTTGCCTTGCAATCTGGGACACTCTGGTCACTCCTGGGTTTTTATTATTCATTCTTGTCCAGCTTTCTGATGTATCCATACCTCGGCTGCTGTTCCTGGTCCCAAACTCTGCTGGGTGTTTTCCCTCAGCTGGAACTCACCTGAAAAACTCCACCAATCATCCCCCTGCCCTTTTTCCAGCCTTGGTGCCCACCCTGCATCCTCTGAGACCGGAGATCCTCTCCCCTCAGCGCTGAGAGGGAAGGGGAGGCAAAATAAACAAAATTAAAAGCGAAATAATTCCATTGTCGTCTGGGTGCTTCCCAAATGAACCCATCAAAGTCGGGAGCATTACTGGAGCTGATGGCTGAGGATCCACATCCAGACCAACAGGGAGATTGGGAAGCTGCTGTTCCACTCAGCTGGGCCTGCAGGAAGTTCCCAGCCCCTGCTAATTGCTTCGTTTGGCAGCTTTAATTAAGTGCAGCCTCCTGAAGGAGCTGCTCCAGACAGAGCCCGTGCACGGCAGAGCTCCCAGAGCTCCTGGGATGTGCCCTGAGCTCCTTGGAGCAGCTCCTGGCCCAGGGCTGGGAACAGGGGAATGATGGATTCCATGGAAAATCCTCAGATTTGGGTTCTCCTGCCCCAGGGATGGTCACAGACAGCTCTGGGAGCTCATCATGGCACAGAGAACAGGGAAATGATGGATTTCATGGAATATCTGTGGGATTGGGTTCTCCTAAAATCAGGGTTTGGAACAGAGAAATGATGGATTCTATGGAAAATCCACAGATTTGGGTTCTCATGACCCAGGGATGAGAAGAAGGGAATGATGGATTCTACGGAAAATCCACAGATTTGGGTTCTCCTGAATCCAGGGATGGTCACGGACTGCTCTGGGAGCTCATCATGGCACAGAGACCAGGGAAACAATAGATTTCATGGAAAATCCACAGATTTGGGTTCATGGAATCGCCACGGGATTGGGTTCTCCTGCCCCAGGGATGGGAACAGAGAAATGATGGATTCTATGGAAAATCCACAGATTTGGGTTCTCATGACCCAGAGATGGGAACAGGGAAATGATGGATTCCATGGAAAATCCTCAGATTTGGGTTTCTCCTGCCCCAGGGATGGTCACAGACAGCTCTGGGAGCTCATCATGGCACAGAGAACATGATGGGAAATGATGGATTTCATGGAAAATCCTCAGATTTGGGTTCTCCTGCCCCAGGGATGCCCACAGCTCTGGGAAAGGACAGCTCCAGGCTCTACAGCTGTGGGGAATCCCATTCCAGCTTTAGCTGCTGGAAGGGTTTATTCCCACCGGGAATGAGGAGCAGAAAGTCCTGTGGTCACATCTCAGCCTCCAGAACCTTCCAGCCCATGCAGCTCAAGCCAGGTTTCCCCTCAGTCCTAAAAAGAACGGATTAACCTTTTCCAGTTAATTTCTCCAACCCCCAGACTAATTATCTTTTCATTCTTCTCCCATCCTTTCCCTGCCAGGGGATGGAAATCAGGACAGGACCCCTGGGCATTCCAAACCCTGCAATATTTATCACCTGGAGCTTTGCTCCTGACAGGAACCCTGGAGGGTTTGGGCTGAGATAAAACCAGGCAGGGACACGGGGACAGCGCTGGGAGCATCATCCTGAGGCCAGCCCTGGAGGGAAAAGGCCATTCCATCCAGGAAAAGCCCAGCCACTCGCTGAATGTCAGGGTTTTGTTGTTGTCTCTGGGCTTTTTTCTGAGCAAGGACCCAGAAGAGGGAGAGAGCAGCAGGAGGGAGGTGGGAGAAAATGAGAAGGAACAAGGAAAAGCTCGAATAAACAAAAATAAGGCAGAGATTTGGGGGGAGGAAAAGCTGCACGGAGGGATTGGGATTCAGGCCAGCTCCGTCTGCAGCCTTCCAAAGCACACAGCCCATCCAAGGAGAGGGCAGGCAGCACATCTGAGCAGGAATTACAGGTGGCTGAATTAATTAGCTCGAATCCCAACACCCCCAAACATCAGGCGCTGGGATCACGGACCCTGAGCTGGTTTGCTGCCGGATCCCAAAGCCCAGAGATTATTTAGATTCCAATTGGAAGTGTTGCAGATGGGTTTGTTTGGGGAAGGGGAGAGCTGTCTGTTCCTGTTCCGCCTTCAGCTAAAGGAGAAGGACTCCTTTCAGTTCACGTTCCGTTCCGGGAAGGGAAGGGCATGGGGTAGGCGCGAATGGGATAGGAAGCATGGAAGGTAATGGGGAAGGGACGGGATAGGGGACGGGAAGGTGAGGGAAGGGACGGGACCGTGCAAGGACTGGCAGTGGACGTGACGGGTATGGGGAAGGGCAGGGAAGGAGGAAGGGAAGGTAAGGGAAGGGACGGGAAGGGAAGGGTAGGAAGGTAAGGGTGTGACTGGCAGGGAAGTGGCACGTGAAGTGGCCGTGTTCATGGCCGGGCTGTGCGGTTCCGTGGTCCGTGCAATGGAAGTGACGGTAAGGGACGTGGACTGTCCTGGGGCCGTTCCGTTTCCGTCCTTTCGGTCCCTTCCTGTCATTTCCTTGCCCACTGCCCCGTGCCCTTCCCTTCTCCTCCTGTCCCTTCCCTTCCCTCTAATCTCTAATTTAATCTATTATTATTACCAATTATTTGTATCTTACATTATATATAAGATATATACTATATTATATAGTGAATTATAGAATTTATTTCTATTTATTATTGTATAAATAATCTTTATTATTATATTTATATTCTATATTATATACAGAATTTATTTATATATTATAGATTGTATACAGAATATATTATAGAATCATTTTATTTTTCCTCAAGGACCTTCTCCATTTCCTTGAGGATTTTCTCCATTTCCTCAAGGATCTTTTCCATTTCTTGGAGGGTTTTTTTCCTCAAGGATCTTTCAATTTTCTGAGGATTTTCTCCATTTCCTCAAGGACCTTCTGCATTTCCTGAGCATCCTCTCCATTTCCTCGAGGATCTTCTCAATTTCCTCAAGGATTTTCTCCATTTCCTCGAGGATTTTCTCCGTTTCCTCGAGCATCTTCTCCCTTTTTCCCCTTTAAGCCCGGCAGAAACCCCACCACAAACCCAAACCCCCCAAACCTGCTCCACCTTTCCCAGCTCCTCGTCCTGCCAGGCCCAGCCCAACTCGCAGCTCCCGAGCACTTTCCTGTGAATTAAACCAAGAAAAAATTCAATTTCCAGCAGGGAAAACTCCATTTTATATATATATAAATATATATCTAAACCACAACAACACAACTGGACATCACTAAAACTTTTCTTAATATTCACACAACAGTTATTTTTTAATTGTGAGAGCCAATCACCTCATTCTCCATCCCCAACACTCCCTCTGTGTCCTCCCTGGCTGCAGGAGCCTTCAGACAGGACCTCCAGCGCTGCTTTTGGGCAGGCAGAAAATAAAATCACCGCTCTCCCCAAAAAAAACAATTTCCCCGTGATTAAAGATCCGCTGCTGCTAAAAATATTGAGAGCAGGAATCAGGCAGAAGAATGGAGCTGGCAGCAGGGCTGGCAGAAACTGCTGGCACCGTGCACAAAACAAACACCACCAGACAAAATAGCAGCAGACGCTCTGAAGAGCTGAAATTTGGGTTTTTTTTTTCCCCCCATCCCCTTTTGCCTTTGCTCACGACGTTTTTCCGAGGTTTGCTGTGCATCCCTGCGGAATTCCAGGTAATTCTTGGGGTCAGGATAGTCCTTGAGATGTCCCTGGGATGGCTCCAGCACCTCACTCTGGTTCTGAGTGGGAGCAGGATGGGCGGGGCTGTCCTGAAGGTTTTGTTCCATTTCATTTCCTTCCTCTTTTCCTTCAAATGTCTGGAAGGAGTTTCTCCCTCCTTCCCCACTTGCCCAAGGTGTGTCCTGTCCCCAGTGTGGGAGGAAGGAAAGGCAGAGGAACAGTCATGGAATGGTGTCAGAGGAAGGAAGGAAGGAAGGAAGGAAGGAAGGAAGGAAGGAAGGAAGGAAGGAAGGAGGGAAGGAAGAGAAGGAAGGAAGGAAAGGAAAGGAAGGAAGGAAGGAAGGAAGGAAGGAAGGAAGGAAGGAAGGAAGGAAGGAAGGAAGGAAGGAAGGAAGGAAAGGAAGGAAGGAAGGAAGGAAGGAAGGAAGGAAGGAAAGGAAGGAAGGAAGGAAGGAAGGAAGGAAGGAAGGAAGGAAGGAAGGAAGGAAGGAAGGAAGGAAGGAAGGAAGGAAGGAAGGAAGGAAGGAAGGAAGGAAGGAAGGAAGGAAGGAAGGGATAAGCAGTGATGGAATCCAGAGATCCAGTGTGGGGAGAAGGAAGGAGAGAGGATCAGAGATGGAATGGTGTCAGAACCAGTCTGGGAAGAAGGAAGGATGGAGAAGCTGAGATGGAATTCAGAGTTCCAGAGCCACTCTGGGGAGAAGGAAGGACAGAGGAACAGTGATGGAATGGTGTCAGAGCCAGTCTGGGGAGAAGGAAAGAAGGACAGAGGAGACCAGAGAGGAGCAGTGGTGGAATCAGGGATGATGGTGCTGAAGGACTGGAATGGGACATGAAGGGAGCAGCTCCCAGGGCTGGGTGTGACCCCGAGGAGCTCTGGGAGCTCCCTGAGGAGCTCTGGGCGGCTGCTGATCTCTGCAGATCCTGTGGGCATCGAGCACCAAGCCCCAAGGCTGGAGTGGGGTTATTGCACTCCAAAAACACCCCCAGGGATCCAGCAGGGATTGGGCCAGGCCTGGAGCCCAGGGGAGCTTTTGGGGTGGCACCCAGGGCTTGGGATGTGGGGCTGATCACCACCCTGGACACGAAACTCTTCTGTTCTGGGAAAAAGGAACAGCACAGACACGTGAGAAGCACCAGGGTCCACCCACCCTGCCCAGCCCTGCTGCTCCCCACACCCCAAAAGTGCAATTAGGGCTGTGCAATTAGCAATGAGGGCTGGGCAGCAGTGCCCGTGGGGGCTGGGCAGGGTTTCTCCCAAGGTCAGGGGATAATGACCCCAAAAGTTTGAAGACTTTGAGGCTGGTGGAGCAGCAGCCCTGCCAAATCCTGCTGTCAGTCTGGAGCTTGTTAGCAACGCTCCCGTGGCTGGGCTCAGGGTTATTAGTGAGCTTCCAGCCCGTGTGGAGGAGCAAGGGCTAACAAGGTTTGGATTCCACCTTCCCCAGTAAAAGCAGCAGCGTTTCCCTTCATTTATTTGGAGTTTTGTTGTGTTTCTTAGGGGGAAAAATTGGTGTGGGCAGGAATCTCCCTCCCTGAGTGCCCTGACAGTAATAAATGTGTCCAATTACTTCTGCTGGAGTTGTTAAAATTCGCTGGTGTTTGTGCAAACACTCCCACGTACACGGGGAGTTCTGCAGGGATTAGATCCTTAACCAGGCATGGGAACTGTGCAGGGTAAATCCACACGAGCACAAACCTCCCCTGGGAGCACAGGAACACAACCAGCCCTGGATGAACCATGTGGATTTGGGTTCATCCAGCTCCTGGGGCAGAATTCCTGAATTCCTGGACACAGGAACAGAACCAGCCCTGGATGAACCATGTGGATCTGGGTTCATCCATCCCTGGGGCAGAAATCCTGGACACAGGAACAGAACCAGCCCTGGATCAGCCACATCTTCATCCAGCCCCATGTGAACCATGAGGATCTGGGTGCATCCATCCCTGGTGCAGAATTCCCAGGCACAGGAACAGAACCAATCCTGGATGAACCACGAGGATCTGTGTTCATCCATCCCTGATGAAGAATTCCCAGGCACAGGAACAGAACCAGCCTTGGATGAGCTGCAGGGTCTGTGTCCATCCAGCCCTGGATGAGCCATGTGGATCTGTTTTCATCCAGCCCCACATGAATCACGAGGATCCGGGTTCATCCAGCCCCTGGGGCAGAAATTCCAGACACAGGAACAGGATCCCAGAGCTGAAGGAAGGATCCCATCACCGAGGGAAGAATCCCACAGCTGAGGGCAGGATCCCCCAGCCGAGGGCAGGATTCCACAGCCGAGGGCAGGATCCCACCGCCCAGGGCAGGATCCCAAAGCCGAGGGCAGGATCCCCCAGCCGAGGGCAGGATCCCACAGCCGAGGGCAGGATTCCATAGCCGAGGGCAGGATCCCAAAGCTGAGGGAAGGATCCCAAAGCCGAGGGCAGGATCCCCCAGCCGAGGGCAGGATCCCACCGCCCAGGGCAGGATCCCACAGCTGAGGGCAGGATCCCCCAGCCGAGGGCAGGATCCCAAAGCCGAGGGCAGGATCCCCCAGCTGAGGGCAGGATCCCAAAGCTGAGGGAAGGATCCCCCAGCCGAGGGCAGGATCCCCCAGCCGAGGGCAGGATCCCAAAGCTGAGGGAAGGATCCCACAGCCGAGGGCAGGATCCCAAAGCTGAGGGAAGGATCCCAAAGCCGAGGGCAGGATCCCCCAGCCGAGGGCAGGATCCCAAAGCTGAGGGAAGGATCCCAAAGCCAAGGGCAGGATCCCCCAGCCGAGGGAAGGATCCCCCAGCCGAGGGCAGGATTCCACAGCTGTGGGTGCTGATCCCATGGCTGAGGGCAGGATCCCACAGTTTGGGGCAGGATCCCACAGCTTGCAGGGCAGGATCCCAGACCTCTCCAGGGCAGGATCCCAAAGCTGAGGGTGCTGATCCCACACCTGAGGGTGCTGATCCCACACCTGAGGGTGCTGATCCCAAAGCTGATGGTGCTGATCCCACACCTGAGGGTGCTGATCCCATACCTGATGGTGCTGATCCCACACCTGAGGGTGCTGATCCCACACCTGAGGGTGCTGATCCCACACCTGAGGGTGCTGATCCCAAAGCTGAGGGTGCTGATCCCACACCTGAGGGTGCTGATCCCAAAGCTGAGGGTGCTGATCCCACACCTGATGGTGCTGATCCCACACCTGAGGGTGCTGATCCCACACCTGATGGTGCTGATCCCACACCTGAGGGTGCTGCTCCCCCAGCCCTGCAGGTCCCGCCGCTCTGCGGGAATTCATTTTTTACTGAAATCACTGAAAATCGTCCCCCGCGGTCCCTGGGTGGCGCTGCGCAGCCGTGCCAGACTCCGCCAAATCCCGGTTTTGGGAAGGAAAACTTCAATGAGACCGGCCCGGCATAAACCCGGGTCTAAACCTGACCCCAGGGAGCGCGCCTTGGCCACACCGAGTGGGGTGACACTGCCGGGGCCGGGGGGACATTGGGGTGACATTCCTGGGATTGGTGGGGGGGACATTGGGGTGACACTCCTGGGGTGGGGGGGATATTGGGGTGACATTCCCGGGACTGGGGTGACACTCCCGGGGCTGGGGGGACATTGGGGTGACACTCCCGGGGCCGGGGGGACATTGGGGTGACATTCCTGGGACTGGGGTGACACTCCCGGGGCTGGAGGGGATATTGCGGTGACATTCCTGGGATTGGGGTGACATTCTTGGGCCGGGGGTGACATCCCGAGGTTGGAAGTGACATCCCAGGGACTGGGGGTGACATTCCCAGGGTCTGGAGGTGACCTTGGGGTGACATTCCCAGGATTAGGGTGACATCCCAAGGACTGGGGGTGACATTCCAGGGCCGGGGTGACATTCCCGGGATCGGAGGTGACATTCCCGAGGTTGGAGGTGACATTCCTGGGGATTGGGTGTGATATTCCCAGGGCTGGGGTGGCATTCCCAGGACTGGGGTGACATTCCAGGGGCTGGGGTGACATTCCGAAGGTTGGGGTGACATCCCAAAGACTGGGGGTGACATTCCAGGGATGGGGGGTGACATTCTTGGGCTGAGGATGACATTCACGAGACTGGGGTGACATTCCAAGGATTGGGGTGACATCCCAAAGACTGGGAATGACATTCTTGGGCTGGGGGTGACATTCCCAGGACTGGGATGACATTCCCATCTCCCCACCTGGATCCCAAATCCCACGGGCAGGACAGACCCTGCTGAGGTCACCGAGGAGCCCCAGGCTCCCAATCCCACTTTGCAGGGGCTCTGGGATAAAAAATGTAAAAAAAATGTTTAAAAGGACTCGTAAAACCCCATGAGCAGTGAAATCCCACCCCAGCCTGCACCTCCTCCCAAAGCAGGAGCTGCTGCAGTTTTGCAGTTTTTGAATCATCAGCTCGTGCTGTGGCACCCACCAGAATTTGCTGACAGCTCTTTTGCTTTTTTTTCCTTTTCTTTCATTTTTTTTTCTTTTTTTTCCTCATTTATTTCAGGATTTTGGCGGCTGAAGGGATGGAGGGAGGGGAGGAGGGACAAGGACACGGGAGGAGGAGCAGGGAAGTGTCACAGGGTGAAAGGGGCTCTGCAGAGCGAGATGGGGAAGGATTTTATCTACACAGTATCCACCATTCAAATAAACATTTGTATCAATATTAGTTTAATAATACAACATAATTTAATAATTATTATTAAATTCTTATATATAATTTTCTATATAATATTTAGGGAAACACCTTGAGGTGTTGCTGCTTTGGAATGAGGCTGGAGGAGATTGTTTGTCCAACATGGGAATTGTTTTTATTAATGACCAATCACGGCCAGGCTGGGTGGGGACTCTGGAGAGTCACGAGATTTAATTATTATTTTTTTAGCCTTCTGCCTGTATCCTTTTAATTATAATGTAATATAATATAATATATGTAATGTAATGTAATATATATAATATAAATATAATGTAATGTAATATATAATGCAATGTGATGCAATGCAATGTGATATAATGTAATGGAATAAAGATAATGTAAGGAAGGTAATAAATTGTAATGTAAGTAATGTAATGTAATGGAATGTAAGTGGAGGTAATGTAATGTAAGTAATGTTATGTAATGTAATGTAATGGGAATGTAATGTATGGTAAGGTAAGGTAATGTAATGGAATGGAAGTAATGAAGATGATAAATAGAAGATAAGTAAGAGATATAGGAATAAATAATATAAGATAAGATAAGATAATAATAATATAAGAGAATATAATAGAAATAGAATATAATATAATATAATATAATATAATATAATATAATATAATATAAGTAATATATATAATATAATGTAATATAACTCATAAAATAATAGATTCATCTTCTAAGAACATGGATTCAGATTCATCATTCCTCCCCTCGAGGGGGTGACCCCAAAAATACCACACTCCTCCTCCTACCTCCTCCTCTTCTTCCTCCTCCTCCTCTCCTCCTCCTCCTCCTCCTCCACCCTGCCATTCTCCCATTTCTGTGACATTCCCAGGGGATCAGAGCTCCAAGGACCCTCAGCTCCTGTTCACTGTTCCTTGAACATCAAGGAATGATCGAAACACTTTTTAAACAATAAATAAACACCAGTTTATTGTTTTATTTATTGTTCCAGTCCGTTTTTCCCTAATTAAATCCATTTTCCCTGACCTGCCACCAATCAAGGAGATCCAGGAGCTCCCTCTCCTTGGCCACCCCAAGGCCGTTCAGCCGCTGGTAAAGGACACACAGGCAAGCAAAAAAATAAAAATTATACAGTCAGTCTTGCTAAATTAGTTTACCTAAAATTGTATGTGTGAGTGATTTTAATCAAAATCTAATTTCCCCTCTTTTTTGGAGTAACCGAAATGAGATTTTTCTAATTTACTTTTCGCGGTTCAAGTTTCTCATAATTCTTCTGTGGTCGTGACAGCCCCGTGAAAAGCGTCTGCTGCTACAAAGCATTAAAGAAAAAATTAGATTTTCAAATTGATGTGCTAAATTAAAAATGTTTAATGTTTCTCATCAAAGGCACAGGAGTGTGCACGGGGCCCTGGGTACGGTTGGAGGCAGCAGACTTTTTTCATCTGTTTCTTTAATTCACGTTGCAAAGGCGGCTCTGCTGTGAGAATTAACGAGCTACAAGCGAAAAGTGTTGTAAAAGAAACGTCTTCAGAGGAAACACCTTTCGATTCCTCCCCCTCCCCGCCGCTGCTCTGACCTCAAGGATGTCATCACCTGTTAACCAAAGCTGTGGATTTTCACCTCAGAGACACCTTGGGCTGGCTGGGAGCTGCAGTTGGGCACTCAGAATGAGTCCAGGCATGGCAGAAACTCAGTTTAGCTCTGGTGGAAAAGGTTCAGGAGATGGTGAAGAGGAAAGGGAGCGGGTTCTGCCCTTGGAGGGTTAAATCCAGAGTTGATTGCAGGGTGCCAGAGCTCTGAACCTCAGGAACAGCTCCAACAGAATCCCGACCGCGGGGTTCCAGTGCCTTTGAAACCCACAGGGAGGGGCAGGGAGAGGACAGGTGAGCCACCAGCCAGGTGGGGGGGGAGGGTCTCAGGGGACAGGGACACCTGCACAGGCCAATGACCCCAGGTCTGAGAAGCATCTTTGGAAATGCTGCCAATCCCACGAGGCCCTTGCTGGAATGTGGAACTGACAGACAGCACTTAGGGAGGGGGGCAGGGGGAGGAAGAAGTTGGCACACCTGAGGGACAGGTATTGCTCACACCACAACAATCACCAAAACAGAGGCTGCGTTCTGCTCCTCGCCGACTTCAGCCCTCCCCAATCCTGATGGGGAATTTATTTATTTATTCTTTTTAATGCTCTGGGCTTTGCTCGCTAATTGTGATCTGGAAATTGACTGAAAATGATGAATGCAGCCAAATCTGGGCTCGTGACTCCACCAGCTGCTCGGGAGGTGGCTCCGAGCTGGGCTGGGACCTCTGGGGCAGCTGCTGGCCTGGGGGTGCTTTAGGAGTTCCAGTTTCTGCTAAAAATGAGTTTTCCCTGCTGGAAATTGAATTTTTTTTCTTGGTTTAATTCACAGGAAAGTGCTCGGGAGCTGCGAGTTGGGCTGGGCCTGGCAGGACGAGGAGCTGGGAAAGGTGGAGCAGGTTTGGGGGGTTTGGGTTTGTGGTGGGGTTTCTGCCGGGCTTAAAGGGGAAAAAAGGGAGAAGATGCTCGAGGAAATTGAGAAAATCCTCGAGGAAATGGAGAAAATCCTTGAGGAAATTGAGAAGATCCTCAAGGAAATGGAAAAGATCTTTGAGGAAAAAATCCTTCAAGAAATGGTAAAGGTCCTCAAGGAAATGGAGAAGATCCTCAAAGAAATGGAGAAAATCTTCAAGGAAATTGAGAAGATCCTCAGGGAAATGGAGAGGATGTTCAGGAAATGCAGAAAGTCCTTGAGGAAATGGAGGAGATCCTCAAGGAAATGGAAAAGATCCTTGACGAAAAAATCCTGCAAGAAATGGAAAGGATCCTCAAAGAAATGGAGAAATGTCTTTGAGGAAATGGAGAAAGTCCTTGAGGAAACAGAAAAGATCCTTGAGGAAACTGAAAAGATCCTTGAGGAAAAAATCCTGCAGGAAGTGGAGAAGGTCCTTGAGGAAATAGAGAAGATCCTCAAGGAAATGGAAAAGATCCTTGAAGAAATGGAGAAGATCCTCAAAGAAATGGAGAAAATTCTCAAGGAAATGGAGAGGATGCTCAGGAAATGCAGAATGTCCTTGAGGAAATGGAGAAGGTCCTTGAGGAAATTGAGAAGATCCTCAAGGAAATGGAAAAGATCTTTGAGGAAAAAATCCTTCAAGAAATGGTAAAGATCTTCAAGGAAATAGAGAAGATCCTCAAAGAAATGGAGAAAATTCTCAGAAAATTGAAAAGATCCTTTAGGAAATGGAGGAGATCCTCAAGGAAATGGAAAAGATCCTTGAGGAAAATAATCCTGCAAGAAATTTAAAAAATCCTCAAAGAAATGAGGAAATGTCCTTGAGGAAATTGAGAAGATCCTTGAGGAAACAGAAAAGATCCTCAAGGAATGGAGAGTGTGCTCAGGAAATGCAGAAGGTCCTTAAGGAAATGGAGAAGGTCCTTGAGGAAATTGAAAAGTTCCTTGAGGAAAAAATCCTGCAGGAAATGGAGAAGATCCTTGAGGAAATGGAGAAGATCCTTGAGGAAATGAAGAAGATCCTTGAGGAGAAAATCCAGCAAGAAATGGAAAAGATCCTCGAAGAAATGGAGAAAATCCTCAGGAAATGGAAAAGATCCTTGAGGAAAATAATCCTGCAAGAAATTGAAAGGATCCTCAAAGAAATGGAGAAATGTCCTTGAGGAAATGGAGAAGGTCCTTGAGGAAATAGAGAAGATCCTCAAAGAAATTGAGAAAATCTTTGAGGAAATTGAGAAGATCCTCAAGGAAATGGAGAAAATTCCCAAGGAAATGGAGAAAATCCAACACCAGACTCGTGGTGTGGAGAGCGGCAGAGCAGCTTCACAGCCAGCCTGAAAAGGCTGAAAAACCCCAGTTTTGGTGGCACAGGGAAAAACTGGAGCCCCTTTTATGGGCCAGGACCATCCCTGCCCCCTCTGACATTCCACGGGGGGCTGGAGAGGGGTCACGTTCAGCCCCGAGCTCGTTGCAGAATAAACATTCCAAACAGCACCTGAAGATAATTTGGAAGGTGGAGAGGCAGAAAATGAATCCCTGTAAAATACTGCCTGGCAAATTAAAAGACATCATCGATTCTATTAGCTAATTTTCCAAATTAAGTGTTGCTAATTGCCCGAGATAGTGTTTGTTTGGAGCAGCACCCAGGCTGGGCTGAGTTTGCAGATTGACAGGCAAAGTTGTTAAATTAATTTGTTTTTCCTTCTCCACGGCCCAGGATTTGTTTGTGGGGCACCTCAGGCCATCCCTGAGCTCTCCACCACCTGGACTGGATTTACCTGTGGGCAGAAAATGCAAAAGCTCCAAGAAAAGTCCCCAAAATTTCTGGAGGATCATCCAAAGGGGATGGATCTGGCCCAGAGCTGCTCTGGGAGGGTCCCAGACTCAAAATGCTCCTGAGGTTCTCCTGCTCTCCCTCCAAACCACCCAGGAGCTGCTCTGGAAATAAATGTATTTATTTACATTTCATATCAATAGAGCATTTCAACATTCCACCAGATTTCTGCCATCAGGAAGGAACGAACTCGGCTCTGCTCTGCCTGACCCTGATGTCTCGGTCAAGTCTCCAACATCAGCCCAAAAATACGAGACCAACAATGGCCTGAGCTTCACCCGCTGCAGGAGGATTCGCTCACCCCAAAAAAAGGAATTTCTCCACCCATTGGGCCTTTTTCCCAGCACAGAGAACGTATTCCAAGTGCAAATTAAAAACATTTTGACCTGGTTTCATTGAGTGTGGGAGATGAAGGAAGGGAAACAAATTCCTGGAGCTGGTGGGACAGAATCTGCTCTTGTGGAAAAGTCCCCTGGCCACCCCAGGGGACAGAAATGGGCTGGTGACACCTGAGGAGAAGCACGAATTGAATTTAGAGCAGAATATGAATTTCCCTAATTGGTGTATTAGTCTGTTACACAGAATAATCACCCCAAAATAAGGAATTTCTCCATCCCTTGTGCCTTTTTTCCACCACAGAGAACGTTTTCCAAGTGCAAATTAAAAACATTTTGACCTGGTTTCATTGAGTGTGGGAGATGAAGGAAGGGAAACAAATTCCTGGAGCTGGTGGGACAGAATCTGCTCTTGTGGAAAAGTCCCCTGGCCACCCCAGGGGACAGAAATGGGCTGGTGACACCTGAGGAGAAGCGTGGATTGGGTTTGGAGCTGAGTTTGGAGCACCAGGGGATGAATTCCCCTAATTGGTGCGTCAGTCTCAGTTACACAGAGCAATCACCACGGGCTGCCTCTGTTTTCATTAGAAATTTAATTAAGTTTATCAATGTTTAGCTTCTTTGGCCTTGTTTTTCCACCACCTTCCGCAGGCTTTGCTTTGTTTAATCAATATTTTTAGTGAGATGGGAGGGAAATGCTCTTCCAGTGCACCTTGGGGTTCATTTTCCATTTTTTTTTCCCTCCTGACACAAATCTGTTGGAAGCAGAGGAAGTCAGGGATTCACTTTTGACTCAAAGAAGTTTTCTTTAAAAAAAAAACCCCAACTTTCTCTTCTTTATTTGACTCAAATAAAGAGGTTTTGTCACTCCAGCAGCCACCAAACCCTTCCCCACTGCACCCTGCACATTCCTCCAAAACACTGGGGGGCTTCAAGGGCCCAGAGAAAACACAAACCACAAAAATCAGAAACTTCTGGACAAATTTATCCCAGCCAACGATTCCAGGGTTGTTCAGCTCCCCCTGAGTGCTGGAGCCTGGTGTTAAACACCTGTTTGGGCTTGGTTGGAAAAATGGGAATTGGTGATGAAAATAATGAAGGTAAAGCTGGCTCCTGCTTGGAAGCTCCAATATCAGGATATTTGGAATGGAAATGAAATCTGAAGGAGATTTTGGGTGGGGAGAAGAGGTGAGAAGGGTTTTGTGATTGGAAAAATAGTGAGAAAGATAATGAGATTGAAGCTGGCCCCTGCTTGGAAGCTCCAATATCAGGATGTTTGGAATTGAAATGAAATCTGAAGGAGATTTTTGGGTGGTGAGAAGAGGTCAGAGGGGTTTGGTGGTTGGAAAAATGGTGACAAAAATAACAAGTTTAAAAGCTGACTCCTGCTTGGCAGTGCCAATTTCTAAAGGGGTCACAGAGGGTCTGGTGGTTGGAAAAATGGGAAATGGTGATGAAAATAATGAGGGTAAAGCTGGCTCCTGCTTGGAAGCTCCAATATCAGGATATTTGGAATGGAAATGAAATCTGAAGGAGATTTTTGGGTGGGAAGAAGAGGTGAGAGGGGTTTGGTGATTGGAAAAACAGTGACAAAAATAATGAGATGAAAATAATGAGGTTGAAGCTGGCTCCTGCTTGGAAGTTCCAATATCAGGATGTTTGGAATGGAAATGAAAATTGAAGGAGATTTTTGGGTGGTGAGAAGGGGTCAGAGGGGTTTGGTGGTTGGAAAAATGGTGCCAAAAATAATGAGGTGAAAATAATGAGGGTAAAACTGGCTCCTGCTTGGAAGCTCCAATATCAGGATATTTGGAATGGAAATGAAATCTGAAGGAGATTTTTGGGTGGGGAGAAGGTGTCAGAGGGGTTTGGTGATGGTCTCTGCTGGAAAAATGGTAAATAGTGACGAAAATAATGGGTTTAAAAGATGACTCCTGTTTGGAAGTGCCAATATCTGGATGTTTGGAATGGAAATGAAAATTGAAGGAGATTTTTGGGTGGGGAGAAGAGGTGTGTGATACAAAGCTACCTTTCACACCAAACCAGATTTGATAACACCAAAATAGATTTGATAACACCAACATAGATTTGATAACACCAACATAGATTTGATAACACCAACATAGATTTGATAACACCAAACCTGCCCTTCCACCAAACCAGATTTGATAGCACAAACCTCCCCTTCACACCAAAGCACATTTTATCCCACCAAAACTTGTTTTTTCACACCAAACCCCATTTTTTAACACCAAACCTGCCCTTCCCACCAAACCCCATTTGGTAATTGCCAGAGGTGGATCCAGCCCCTGCTCCCACAGGGAAATCCCACAGAGCTCTACAGCACCCAGGAATGTCAGGGATAAAAAAAGGGAATTTCTGCACAAGACAAACTCCACAGGATGCACCCCTGGCTCTGACCAAGAGGATAAGGATGAATTTCCAGATTCCTCTGGAAATCTGCTGCTTTTTCTGTCCAGAAAGAGCTGGAGAATGCCAAGAGCTCTGGGGAAGGGGTTTGGAAGCTCCAGTCCCACTCTCTGTTGAGGAAATCCCCAGCTGAATTCTGAATTCTCCCTTTGCTGCATCAATCTGAGGGAAAAATTCTTTCCAGTCAATTTAAGGGGTTTTTTTAAATGCATCCAGAGAGGTGTAAAATGACTCTGGACTGAAGAGAAATCAATTCCTGCCTGTCAAGAGATCAGAAATCCACCTGGGCTCTGGTCCTGATGTCCGTGGGGCTCAGGACCTGCTAATTAATGATAATTAATTAGGGGGAGCTGAGGGGATTTTAAATCGGGTGCTGGGGGGTTTGGCTGATGTCGGTGCTCAAAGGAGCACCAAAGGACAGAAGGAGGTGCCAGGGAATGTTCTGGAAGCAGCAAAGCCCCAGTGCAGGGCTCTGCTCTGCCCCAGCCACACAAGTTGTTCACTCCTGGTTTGTAATTTATTAATTAATTTGTTATTAATTTATTTATTTATTCATTAAACTCCTGGTTTGTTCTCCAGGGAGCTCTAGGGATGAAGGAGCCCCAACTGCCCAATCCCAAAACTCAGCTCCTGATCATTCCCAAAAGCCCAGACAAACCTGAAACACTCCTGGAATGAATTTTGTCACAGTAATTTTTTATTTGAAAAACCTTTCGTGTGTTAAAGCAGGACAAAACCACTCCAGGTTTCCTTTTGGCTTCTTTTCCTCCTCCAAAAAGATCTTTTTAAACCCAATGAACCTTTCTGCTGGAAGCAGCCTCGGTGTTTTGAAGAGAACATCCCAGCTGGCCTGACATCCTCCAGCCTCTGAAATCCTCTTTATTCTGCCTCTAAACAGCTCTTCAAGAGCCTTTGAGGCCACCACCTCAAAGATTCACCACCAATTTTTGGCAAATTAATTCTTTCCCTTCATTGCAGCCCTGATTTATTCCCAGCTCCAAAAATAGAAGCTTCTGGAAGCTCTAACAGGCCCTGCTAGGCCAAGCCCTGTTCCTTTCCTTGGGCTTTATTTGCATTTTGAGTTTTTCCTGGAAATCTGGGAGGGGATCTCTGCTGGCAGCTCCTGCTGCTCTGCCCTCTCCTCCTCAGCAGCAGGGAAATCACAATTTATTTTCCTTAAGTTGCCCATTGCAATGCAGGACGGGGCCTCTTCACTTCTGAATTTCCTGAGATCACTGAGGAAAAAACTCTTCAGCCACAGCTCCAGAGAGAAACCTTTTCATTCAACAGATAGTTTTTATTTAGGAAATTTTTATTCAGCAGATAGTTTTTATTTAGGAAATTTTTATTCAGCAGATAGTTTTTATTCAGCAAGGAATTTTTATTTAGCAGGGATTTTTTATTTAGCAGATAGTTTTTATTCAGCAAGGAATTTTTGTTTAGCAGGGAATTTTTATTTAGCAGATAATTTTTATTCAGCAGGGATTTTTTATTTAGAATAATGAAAACAGCCAAGATTTCACTCAGGTTTTAGTTTCATACCTTTACCTCCACCCAGTATCCAGCACTAATTGCTGCCTGCTGGACTCGTGGTGATGATGAATGATTTATAACTCATAATCACTGACCTGCTCTGAGTTCTGGGGGGTTTCAGCTGTCTCTGGCTGGGCTGTGCCAGTTCCTCAGGTTGTTTTTGGCATTGTTTATTCTCGTTTTAGTTGGGGAGTTTGGGACAGAGAGCTGAGCTGAACCTGGAGCAGAGCAGGAGGAAAAAGCTGGAAAAAAGCTGAAATGAGGATCTGAGTGTGGTGGGACCTCCCAGCATCAAAAATTCATCCTTTGCCCTGGCGTGTGATGGAGATGCAGCAGGACAAGAGGCTGTTCCAGGCTGGAGCTGTCAGGGAGGGGCTCCCAGAGCAGCAGCAGCACCTGAGCTGTGCCCGGAGTGAGGAATGAGGGCTGCAAAATCAGGGAGGAGTGGGAGAGCCTGAATGAGAGATGGGAGACTGCAGGCAGCTCTTCAAAATGCAGTTTGTTGTATATAGAATGCAGTTTGTTGTATATAAAATGCAGTGTATTGTGTATCAAATGCAGTTTGTTGGATCCAGAATGCAGTTTATTGTATGCAAAATGCAGTTTGTTGTATACAAAATCCAGTTTATTGTATACAGAATGCAGTTTATTGTATATAAAATGCAGTTTGTTGTATACAAAATGCTGTTTATTGTATAAAAAAAGTAGGTTTTTTTATATAAAATGCAGTTTGTTGTATATAGCATGCAGTTTATTGTATACAAAATCCAGTTTATCGTATGTAAAATGCAGTTTGTTTTATTAAAAAAGCAGTTTATTGTATATATAATGAGTTTATGGTATATAAAATGCAGTTTGTTGCATAAAAAACGCAGTTTGTTGTGTACAGAATGTGGTTTATTGCATATATAATGCAGTTTGTTGTATATAGCCTGAAGTTTGTTGTATAAAAATGCAGTTTATTGTATCCAAAATGCAGTTTATTCCATCCAAGATGTTCCAGCAGCCCAGGGCTGGGGTGGCAGAGCTGTGCCCACAGCTGTCAGCTCCAGCTGCAGGCAGGCCTGGAGTCCTGCATCCCTCATTGCGGCTCTCACCAATGGCACCCCACGTTGGGCGCCACTGTCAGAGCCCGAATGAGAGATGGGGCACTCCAGGGGCTCTTCAAAATGCAGTTTATTGTGTACAAAATGCAGTTTATTGTATAAAAATGCAGTTTATTGTATCCAAAATGCAGTTTATTGTATAAAAATGCAGTTTATTGTGTACAAAATGCAGTTTATTCCATCCAAGAGGTCCCAGCAGCCCAGGGCCGTGGGTGGCAGAGCTGTGCCCACAGCTGTCAGCTCCAGCTGCAGGCAGGCCTGGACACCCTTTGGGTTTGGTTACAGTGCATTATTTACTTTGCTGAGCATCTTCATGCAGCAGAACCAATCTATACCTGAGCTATTATCTACAGCCTCTCACAGCTCCTGTAATTCCCATATTCATGTCACTGTTCCCCAGTCACTAAAGTCAGAACATCACAGTTTAAACTTGAAGTTGTTTTTCAGTTAAAGTTCTGAGCCATTTTTTCTCCTTGCCAGATTTGCTGCCTTGTTTGCCCGTGCTCTCTTCCTGCTTGGTACAAACATCTTCTTCTTTGGGGTGGGTTTATCTTTGCTCTGAGCCATAAAACCCCTTCTAACCCACACACCCTTTGCTCCTTGGTCAGCCACTCAGGCTGGCTCAGCAATTCTTTCCTTCTCTATCAAAACTTGCTGCCACCTCTATTCCTTCATCAGACTCCACATTCCAAAATCTTTCTGCCAAGCTCACACATCTGGGAGACTTTCTGGTCAAACTTTCATCCTTCCCAACAGGAGAGAGAGCAGGGAAATGTGGCTGGAAATTGGGATAAGAAGGGAGGCTTTGGGAAATTGGGATAAAAAGGGATCCTCCAAAAATGGGACAGACCCCAGGGGATGCCCCATGGCCTCTGCCTGGGTTGGAATAAAGCCAAAGGGCTCCTCTGTCTCCTGTTTGGGCACAAACCTCTGCTGTTTGGGGGTTCATTTTCCTGACAGGTGGTAATTAAAAGTTTCTCTGTGGTGATGGAGTGGCAGCTGTTGAAATTGGAGTTTTTGCCTCCTGGGAGAGGGTTTGGTGCAGGGCAAGGGGCTCTGGTGGAAACCTACAGAAAATCCTTCTCCTGAGGGATCTCTTTCAGTTCTTCCCTCGCGGCATCTCCATAATAAAAAACTCCAGCTCTCCCCTCAGCTGCTCCCTCCTGCAAACAGGAGCAGAAGGAAGTGAGACTGAATTTCCAAATTACTGTACAGGACTCCATGGAAAACCAGGGGGGATTCACACCAAAAAAAAAAAAACCCATTGGCCAAGTTAAATGTTTGAAATTGAATTTTAAAATTTTAAAATGAATTGAAAATAAAATTCAAAATAATTGAATTTTAAAATCCAAATTATTTGAAATTAAAATCCAAATTAATTGAGATTAAAATTTAAAATAATTTAAATTAAATTTAAGATAACTTAAATTAAATTTAAAAATATTTTTTAAATTATATATTTTAAATAATTTAATTTTTTTTTTTTTCTTCCTGAGGGCTTCAAACTGCAGAAGTTGAGCTGCACCATCCTGGGTGGAAAGCTGGAGGGAGTCCCTGCAGCACGGGGTGGTTGAGCTCCCCCTCCCCTCCCTGCCCGGGAATGTTTTCCCTTTTTCCCTGTAAGGAGCACTAATTGAAATTCATGCTCGCGTGCCTTACGAGTGGTGAGTCAGAGCAATAAAAGCACTTAATCACTTAATGAAATTATTGCTCTGCCAGCGCGGGGGGAGGGGAGCAGGGGGTGCTTCATGGCAGGGAAAACACAAATCCCCCAAATCTCCCTGAGGGGTGGCAGGACAGGGGGACTGGGTGTCCCCAGGGGGGCCAGGAATGTCCCCAGGGGGGCCAGGACAAGCCAGGGGGGAACTGGATGTACCCAGTGGGATCAGGACAGACCATGATGGGACTGGATGTCCCCAGGAGGGCCAGGAATGTCCCAGTGGTGCCAGGACACACCAGGGTGGGACTAAATGTCCCCAGTGGTGCCAGGAATGTCCCACTGATCTCAACTTTATCTTTCCCTACAATGGAGAGCAGTAGAGGAGAGAAATATTTTTATTTTCTCACAATGCTTCTAAATTTAAGGTTTTTTGTTTTTGTTTTTTTTTTTTTTTGGATAAAAACTGCAAGCAGTTCAATTCCCAGTTTAGCTGTTTTTCCAGGAGAACCTGACAGGTGTTCCTTGACAAAGGGCTTTGAGCCATAAGGAGAATAAATGCGAGGCTAATCCCAATTAACGTGTGCAAACAGCAGCCTTAAAACACCAGGTTAAACTGGCCCTGTCTCCCTCCTGTGCTGCACTAAACCCAGGCAGAGCAGAGGGCAGAGCTGGGCTGGGAATTTGTGGGAACCCAGAACATTGCTCTGGCTGCCCTGAGGGACTCCAGACCCTGGCAGGGGCTCAGAGACCTTGGCACGGAGTCAAAACCACCTGGGCCTTGGATTTTAGCCATGGAAACAATTCCCAGCTGTGCTGGTGTCCACAGGGGTCCCAGGAGGAGGGAGGAGATGAGAATCTTGACTCCATGTTCCAGAAGGCTGATTTATTATTTTATGATATATATTATATTTTAAAAATGATCTATTAAAACTCTACTAAAGAACAGAAGAAAGGATTTCATCAGAAGGCTTGAAAGGAAAGGAAAGGAATGGAATGATGATAAAATCATGTGGCTGCTCACAGCCTTGACACAGGTGGCTGTCATTGGTTATCAGGTAAAAACAATTTCAATTCTCCAGATCCCATTCCAAAGCAGCAAAAACATGGAGAAGCTGAAACTTCCCAGCTTCTCAGGAGAAAAGATCTTAACAAAAAGATTTTTCAGAAATTATGTCTGTGACAACCAACTTTGTGTGAGGAGTTACAAGCCACAAGGGTTTGAGTAGAATGGCAGTGAATTTGTCACGGGGTGAAAAAGTGAATTTGGGGGATTAGAATGGGGTTCAAGAGGCAAAAGGGAGGAATCTGGGGGTGTCTTCTTCTTCTTCTTCTTCTTCTTCTTCTTCTTCTTCTTCTTCTTCTTCTTCTTCTTCTTCTTCTTATTCTTCTTCTTATTATTATTATTTTTCTTCTTCTTCTTCTTCTTCTTCTTCTAATTCTTCTTCTAATTCTTCTAATTCTCTCTAATTCTCCTTCTCATTCTCCTTCTCCTTCTCCTTCTCCTTCTCCTTCTCCTCTCCTTCTCCTTCTCCTTCTCCTTCTCCTTCTCCTTCTCCTCCCTCTCCTGCTGGGATGGTGACCCTTCTGGGTTGGTTTAGAGCACACACAGACTGTCTGACACAGGTGATGGCATTGGGAAATTATTGTCAATAAAGCCCAGGCAGTTCTTGGTATGAAAAGCCAAGAGCAGCCCAAGGGCAGGGGCTGTGCCCCAACCCGACCTGCTGGGCAGAGCTCAGCAGGGCAGAGAGAGAATGGAATGGATGAGAGAAAATAAACAGCCTTGGAAAGCAGAGCTGAGGAATCCCAACTTCTTTGGTCGTGGGGCTGGGGAAAAGAGACTTTAATACCTCAGGAGCCATTTCAGCAACACCAAACCGGGAGGAATTTTGGAGTTTATCAGCCCAAAACCAGCACGAGCAAAGTGCTCAGACAGAATTTCTGAGCTGAGGAGAGCCGGCCTGTCAAATTACCAGCCGTGGGGCAGGAAATCAATCCCAGCTCCCCGAGCACCCAGGCAGCGCTGCAAGAAACACAGATTTCAGTAAATACATTTTCAGGGGGGTCAAAACATTATTTTTTTGCTCCTTGCAATGTGCCTGTCTGGCTCCAAGCTGTTTCTCCACTCTGAGGAAACATCGATTTTTTCTTTTTTAAATTTTTTTTTTATTATTTTTTGTTGCTGTTGTCGTGGCTGATTTTTTTTTTGAGCTGAGAAGGGCCTGGCTTTGTTAGGCTTGGCCTTGCCCAGAACTCCCTGCCACGAGCTGTGGGTTTGGGCTGCAAGCTGAGCTTTAATTACCCCAGACCTGCAGGTTTGACAGGGATATTTCAGCAATGTTCCTCGGGAATTGCTGCTGATTGTCTCTGCAGCCTGGAATCCAACCACTGACAAATCAACAGCTTCTTTCAAACCCTTTTTTCCCCCCCAAAACAGCATCGATTTTCCAGCTCCAGAGCTGGGAATGTGCTGAGTGGAAGGGGGAAGGAATGGGAGGGGATTTTCTGTGAAAAGAGGCAGAAAATGGGTCTTGGTGAAGCCTGAGAGGACAAGAGGCTGCCAGGGAGGTGAATTTTTGTGGAACAGCAACAGCTGGGTGACAAAAGCACCTGGGGACTCTTTTCCACTCTCCTGAATGCAGTTCCCAATGCCAGAGTTATTGGGGTGAATTCACCCCCAGAGGGGCTCTAGGGAGAGGGAGCAGGGGCTGGATTTTGGGAGATATTTATATTTATATTTATATTTATATTTATATTTATATTTATATTTATATATCTATATTTCTAGTTATATTAATTCTAGTTATTTCTATTTCTATTATTTATATTTATATTATTTCTATTTATATTTATTTATTTATTTATATTTATATTTATATTTATATTATTTCTATTCTATTATTTCTAGTTTTTTCTATTTCTATTTCTATTATTTCTAGTTTTTTCTATTTCTATTTCTATTTCTATTTCTATTTCTATTTCTATTATTTATATTTATATTATTTCTATTTCTATTTCTATTATATCTATATCTATATCTATATCTGTATTTATATCTATATTATTTCTAGTTATATTATTTCTAGTTATTTCTATTTCTATTTCTATTATTTCTATTTTTATTTTCTATTTCTATTTCTATTTCTATTTCATCATGTACCAATGGGATATTATAATCATAGTATATATATCAACATTATAATAATAATTATTATATATTAATTACCATATAGTATACACGAATTATTATATCTACACCTTATTTTACATTATTACATGTGATATTATATTATGATCATTTTTATAATGATGATACATTAATATTCATTAATTCTGCACTTTCTTTTTTTAGGCCTCGAGGCGGTGCTGGGTGATGGCCTGGGGGGCTGCTCCTGCTCAAATTTTGAAATGTTGAAATTTTCCAAAAATATTAAAAAAAAGGGGGGGGGGGGGTTTAAAACTTGAAATTCAGGTTGGATTTTAAAAGCCTGAGATTGAAGGGGAGAGGGAGGGGTTTCTCAGCTGTGGCAGCTGGAATGAGGATGTTTTTGGGGAAAGGAGCACCCTGGCTGCTCATCCCGAGGTGTTTTTTGGAAGGAGAGACTTTGAGGGCAGCTCTCACAGCAATTACAGCGAGCAGCTGCTGCAGAGTTTCCTCTGAGAGCTGTCCAAAATCACAGGCAAAGCTGAGCAGCGGTGGGGAATTTGGGCAGGAGTTTTGTACAGAAAACAACCAGGGGAACTTGTTGGGGAGGGACTTGTCTGAGAGAAGCTCCAGCTGGTTTTTTCATTCCTTGTCAGGCGTTTGGAAGGTGAATTTGTTCCTTGTCAGGCATTTGGAAGGTGAATTTCCTTCAGGCTGAAGCTCCACGTGCAGGGATTTGAGATAATTCAGATTTCTCCTGCTCGCTGCCCTTATTTTAGCAGAATAAATCATTCCTGCTTGTAGGAAAAACCCGAAACCAGGAATGAATTGTGCCTTTAAAACCAAACGAGGAGGGAGATTGACAAAAAGCCCCGCTCCAAGTTTGCCCTGCCTGTCACAGAGCCCTGTTTCTCCTGGTGGCCTGTCTTGGGCTCAGCCTTCCCATCTGTTAATCCTGCCTATAATTAGCCCGTCTTTCACAACTTTGCAGCGTTTGGCACTCCTGCTCCTGCTCCTGCTGTATTTTCATTCCTGGGGAATAGATGTGAGAACAAAACAAATTACCAGCCCTCCCAACTCCCGAGCTTTTCTGCTTTTTGCTGTTCCCTTTCCCTCTGTCCTTGCCTGGAGCTGGAGGGTCTCAGCCCCCCCCAGCTGGGGTGACCTTTGGGACATTTCCAGCGGGGTTGGGGCAGCACCAGCGGGTCCTGCAGGGGGCTGGGGGAGGATTGATCCCCTCAGCACTGAGATTTGGGGTTAGGGCCACAAGGGATTTCTCCTGGATAGCCCATCCCAAATCCTCAAGGGAATACTCCTGGATAGCCCATCCCAACTCCACAGGGAATATCTCTGCTGGATATCCCATCCCAAATCCTCAAGGGAATACTGCTGGATATCCCATCCCAAATCCACAGGGAATATCTCTGCTGGATATCCCATCCCAAATCCACAGGGAATATCTCTGCTGGATATCCCATCCCAAATCCACAGGGAATATCTCTGCTGGATATCCCATCCCAAATCCTCAAAGGATTACTCCTGGATAGCCCATCCCAACTCCACAGGGAATATCTCTGCTGGATATCCCATCCCAAATCCACAAGGGATTTGCCTTGGATACCCCACCCCACAAGGAATTTCTCCTGGACATCCCATCCCAAATCCACAAGGAATTTCTCCTGGATATACCATCCCCAATATAATATACTATAATATAATAGGGTTATTTATATTATATTACTATTATATCTGTGTATATTATTATTATATTATATAGATAATTGGGATATTATATTACATTGCATTATATTATATTACATTACATTATACATTATTTTAATTATATATAATTATATAATATGTATTCTTATATAGTTCTATAATATATATTTAAAATATAATATATATTAAATATTATTTATTCGTTATCTATGACATCTATTATTATAACAATTATTGTACAATATAATACCTTACTATAATTATTATATATATAACAGACAATATTATAATAATTAGTGTAATGATATTACAGCAGGATAATTTCCACAGGCACATTTCCAGGGCAATTCTCTCTGCAATTTAATTCTTAACAGGGAAAATGCACAAATGGGGGGAAAAAAAGGCCAGTAAAGGGTTTTTATGTAGACAAAAATAACATTTTTTTGAAGCAAGCTGCCTTCTTTCACTGTGGCCCAGGTTTTTTAGCGAGGATTAATGCAATCTGCCGCGCTGCTGCGTCGAGTGCACTCTACTCCCCTGAGAGCGGGGGGGAGGCGGCGCTGGTTAGCTGGGAGCACAGCAGCAGCTGGGGGCACTACCCTGATGCGCCGGGGCGTCTGGGCAGCACCTTCGACAGGGCAGCAATATCGAGAGGAGCGGCAAAAGCGGAGAAGCTTGAGAGAAAAGAGGACCTTGACTGGCCTGGTGCAGTCCAGAGCTTTATTGTCTCCAGGGGGTCCAGGAGGGAAAAGGCAGAGAACAAAGAGTACCAGCAGTATATAAAGGGGGTGGAACATAGGTACAAGAACCAATGGGGGAAACTGAGGAGGGGAATCAGACATAACTGACACGGGCAAAAACCAATGATATAAGAGCTAGGGAGGGGCCTCGGAGCACCTGCCCAATCACTGTCCGAGGAAGGGAGAAGTTTCTGGAGAAATGGGCAGGGCCCCAGGAGATGGACAGGGCCCGGGAGGAGGGGAAAAGCAACAAGAGGGATGGTAACCATGGAAACGGGGGTGGAGACAAGGGCTTGGCAGCATGTCCAGACTGGGAGGGAACCATTTCAGGGAGAGGGGGAAACCAGGACTGAACCATCAAAATAGGTTTAGGATTACAACTGGGGAGAACATTACAAAATGGGGAGAACAATACAAACAGGGAAAATAACACAACTGGAAATTGGATGCGCACCACAACAGAAATCCTCAGGCAGTGCTGGTGAACTCATCCTGCAGTGGTTCATTCGAATGAACTCCTCAGGCAGTGCTGGTGAACTCATCCTGCAGTGGTTCATTCGAATGAACTCCTCAGGCAGTGCTGGTGAACTCATCCTGCAGTGGTTCATTCGAATGAACTCCTCAGGCAGTGCTGGTGAACTCATCCTGCAGTGGTTCATTCGAATGAACTCCTCAGGCAGTGCTGGTGAACTCAGCCTGCAGTGGTTCATTCGAATGAACTCCTCAGGCAGTGCTGGTGAACTCATCCTGCAGTGGTTCATTCGAATGAACTCCTCAGGCAGTGCTGGTGAACTCAGCCTGCAGTGGTTCATTCTTTATTGTCTGGGAAGGGAATTATTGTGCAATGAATTCATCCCTTCCACGGGACCTGGGGTCAGTTTGTGTCCTCCAGCAGCCAGGCCTGAGAAACCGCCGGGATTTGGGTCTGAAAACCGCCCAGAGCAGCCCTGGAAGGCAAAATTCTTTATTCAGGCCCAAATGAACCCACCCAGAGGGAGCTGGGTTTAATTCTTAATTTTTTGTTGTGTCCAAATGGAATAATTGAGGTTTTTCCCCTTCCTGAGAGCTGTGGGTTCAAGGAGATAATCCACACTCTTAACTGAGAGCAGTTCTTATGGTGGGGGGCCAAAGCTCTTCCCACCTTTATTGCCACAGAAGGATTATTTTTATTTTTATTTTTTATGTTATTTAATTTTTAATTTTATTTTAATTTTTAATTTTTAATTTTAATTTTTATTAATTTTATTATTTTATTTTTATTTTTATTTTCATTTATTTTATTTATTTTTATTTTTATTTTTATTTTAATTTTCATTTATTTTAATTTTTAATTTTAATTTTTATTTTATTATTTTTATTTTTTTATTTTAGTTTACTTTTTATTTTATTTTTATTTCCATTTATTTCATTTTAATTTTTATTTATTTTATTTTTTATTTTTTTTTATTTTATTTTTATTTTTATTCTTATTTTTATTTTTATTTTATTATTATTTTTATCTTCATTCATTTTATTTTTATTTTAGATTTAATTTTATTTTCATTTTAAATTTTATTTTTATTTTTATTTTTTATTTCATTATGGTGCCGTGCCAAGGTTCTTCCCGCTTTTATTTCTGCACAAAAATTAATTTTTTATTATTACTTTTATTTTTTATGCTATTTATTTTAATTTTATTATTTATTATTTTATTATGGCAATCACTCTGTTTTTAGGGAAATCACTCTTTTTAGCTGGAATTACTCTGGTTTTAGGGCAATCTCAGTTTTTTATTGGAATCACTCTGGTTTTAGGGAAATCTCAGTTTTTTATTACAATTACTCTGGTTTTAGGGAAATCAAAGTTTTTTATTGGAATTACTCTTTTTAGCTACAATCACTCTGTTTTTAGGGAAATCACCCAATTTTTAGCTGGAATCCCTCTGTTTTTAGGGCAATCCCTCTGTTTTTAGGGCAATCCCTCTGTTTTTAGGGGGTTTCATTTAGGGCTTCGTGCCCTAAATCCAAAATCCCCAATTCCTGCCCATGGATGGTTCCAATTCTGAACCTCTGCTTCTTCTTTTCCCTTGGGAATTCCGATCCCTTCAGGACATCCCTCCACTGAAACTCCTCCATCCTGAAATATTGACCTCAGTGGGAGAGGCAAGGCTCATTATTCCCAATAAATTGATATTTCCCTCCAGCTGACTGCCTTTAATATGCTAATTAGCCACCACAACGGGTGGAATTAACGTTTCTATCAAGGCTTGTTTGAGGCGTGGGAGGAAAAACAAAACCAAAACTGGATTGTCTGGCTTTGAGGGCAGGTAATGGAAAGAGAAATCCGTGAGGACAAACCCGCCCTGGGGCTGTGAGCAGTGCAAAACTGCTTCATGACAGGCAGGAGAGAACATCCTCCATCGATTGCTCCTGCTGGCTGCAGCCCAGAGAGGGTTCCAGCTGCTGGGGGAGAAATCGATGGCTCCAGTGATAAATACTGCCGGCTGCCAATGAGTGAGGCACCGCTGAAAAAAAAAAAAGGGAAGGGCGCGGTCGAAGGGAGAAAGAGGAAGGAAAAGAAAGAAAAGAGAAAAGAAAAGAGGAAGGGAAAAAAAAAACGGCATCGGCGCGGCGGCGGCGGCAGGAGCATGAGGCTTCGCGGCGCGGGAGGCGGAGGAGGCGGCGGAGGAGGAGGAGGAGAGGAGGAGGAGGGTGGAGTGAGGGGGCCGGAGAGGCAGTCGGGGGATGAGGAGGAGGGAGGGGCGAGGAGGAGGAGGAGGAGCGTCAGGAGGGTGGAGGAGGGGAGCCGGAGTAGCGGTAGGAGTATGAGGAGGGGGAGGAGGAGGGGGAGGCGGGGGAGGAGGAGGAGGAGGAGGAGGAGGAGGAGGGGAGGGGTCGGAGGAGGAGGAGGGGGAGGGGAGATTATTAGTTTTATTCTTCTGCTTCTTCTTTTCTCTTCTTCTTGATTCTTTTTCTTCTGTTTATTCTTTTCTTCTTCTTCTTCTCTTTTCGTATTCGGATTGTTTTCTTTTTCTTCTTTATTCTTTCTGCTTCTTCTTCTTTCTTCTTCTTCTGTCTTATTCTTCTATCTTATTCTTCTTATATATTATTATTATTATTATGTATTATTATTATTTTGACTTCTGCTTGGTTGTGAATCCTGGATCTCTTGACAAAACATTTTTTCCTGTCTATTGGTATTAGTATTAGTATTAGTGTTAGTGTTAGTATTAGCATTAGTATTAGTGTTAGTATTAGTATGCTTGTTAGTGTTAGTATTAGTGTTAGTGTTAGTGTTAGTATTAGTATTACTTTTTTACCTTCCCTATTAAAGACCTGTTATTTCCTGCTCCCATATTTTTTCGTCTGAGAGCCCCTTAATTTAAAATTCACAGCAATTGGGAGGGGTGGGGAGGGTTTCCCTTCTCCATTTCAGGGGAGTTCCTGCCTTCCTCAGCAGCTCCTGGCTTTCCAAACAGAGCCATCCCCCCAGAGCCCTGAGCTCCTGGGTGGGCGATGCTTCTCTGGGGGGCACTCGGGGTTTTTCCTGCAACCCTTTTTGCTGCCTGTGTTTAACACCCACAAACCCCAATCCCACCTCATTGCACCTCCTAACTGCTAATTGCACCTCCTAATTGGGCTCCTGGCACCCTCTGTGGCAGAGCAGTTCCCAGCGTGATCCCATCCCCTGAGCTCCTTGTTCCTGTTTTTATCAAACAGCCCAGGCCAGATTTTGGGAGAACATTTCCCTTCAGGCAGGTAAAGCTCTGCTTTAGTGCTGAGCTTTGGGTTAGACCACGCTTCTGAGGGGGTTGTAGAGGGACTCATTAACATTTTAATCAGCTGGAAGTTGGTTTTAAGAGCTTCAGGAGGGGACAGATGAGCGTGGCTGGCAGGGTGAGCAATGTTTATTCCAAAATGTCCCATTTAGCTGCTATTCCAGCCTTTAAACACCTCACAGGATGGAAATGAGGACTCTAATAATAACAGCAGTAAAACTGAGAAATTTCTCATCTGTTTTACGGGGCTTTTCTAATTAGTCTGGGATTCTGTGGCTGCTGATGGACAGGGCAGGTCAAACCCAGCATCACTGCAGGCAATAATTCGGTTTTCAATTGCAACCAGCCTGGGAAGTGGAAGGGGGAGCAGGCAGGGAGGATCTGGTGGTGGCAGCAGGGATGGGGAAGAGCTGGGAAGCCTGGGCTGCCTTCTGTGAGCACTTGGAGCCACTAAAGAGTCACTAAAATGGGGCCACTTTCATTGGGTTTGGGTCTGTGCTTGGTCCTGCCCCCAGGTTTTGCTGCTGATCTCGGTTTTGAGGAGCAGCAGGTGCAGCTTGGCCCTGGCTGGGAGTGCAGAGCTCAGGGTTTGAGCAGGAATGGGATTTTCAGCCTGGCCAGCGGAGCTGGGGGAGTTCCCTGGGGGTTTTCCCAGGTGAGCTGGGCTCCTCCCAGGTGGAATCTGAATCTGGCTTAAGGAATTGTTCTCCCTCAGCCCGTAGAGAACTCCCAGTAAGGTTCTCCAGCCCCACGGGGCTTTCAGGGAGGAGAATCCATGGGATCAATTCCCAAATCCCCTCAGCAGCTTTGGGTGGCCCAGCCTGGGGCTTCCTCAGAGCCCCCACCCCAGGCAGCCCCACCTCCAAACAGGAATTTCCTGGCACTTGTAGAAACCCTGCCATTTCCAGGATGGGAACACTGAGGGAATTCCCTCAGCATTCCCCACCCCCTGCTGGCTCAGGGCTGCCTTCAATCCATAAAAAACGGAGGGGAAAATGTGCAAAGCTGCGTTTTACACCCCGGCCCCACAGGGAGAGCAAATCACTCACCCATTGATCTATTGAGACTCAGAGCTATTAAAAATTGGAGGGAAGTTCTGCAACCTTTAAATCCTGTCACAGCCCTTTGTGTTCCTGCTGTTGAGCTTTTTTTTTTTGCCGTGCCCGTGTCATCCGGGGTTGGGGATATTTACAGCACCTAAATCAATGCTGAGGACATGCAGAATATTGAGGGATCAACTCTACTTATTTCTAATGCACTTTAATATTTGGGCTGCCCGAGCAGAGTTGGGGAAATCGCTGTGCTGGAATGATAATGAGGAGTTTAACAGTTTTATGATGGTTGGAGAGAACTTTATGGAAGTTGATAAATCTCATCTTGTAGGTTTCAATTTCTCATTCCCTACAGAGAGATGGGCAGAATGCATTGATACTGCATTTCAAATTGGCCAGATCAGGAGCAACAGCAGCTAAAATCCATTACAACCCAATTACATCCATCAGCTGAAGCTGTGTGCATTCACTCGTGAACATCAGCATTTAATCCATAAAGAGGAACTAATGAGAAATTTGAAAATGGAATCCATGCATCAGTGGCTTTGGAGAGATTTTGCTGGGATTAATGAACTGCCAGAACGTTGTCAACACACTGCAAACCCATTCTCTCCAGGTTTGTTTACTGACCAAAGAAAGATTGCACTGCTTTGTTCTGCCCGTCCCTCAGCCCCGCTTTTCTCCTGGTTTGGGGTTGTTGCTTTTCCCAGAGCAGGAGGGGCCATTTCATCCACTTGGAGGATCAGACTCTTGCTCCTTTTCCATCCTTCTCTCGTGGACATCTGGCAGCTTGGCTGCCCCAGCGTGCCTGCAGGGGCAGGGAGCCAAGGCCACGTGGATAAAAGCACATTTCGGAGCAGGGCAGGGTGCCACAGGTGCTTTTTGGATGGTCTGGGCAGGAGGTGGCTGGGGAAGTGCAGTTTTGGGGTCCTCTGTGATGGATTTGCTGATTCTCTGGAGGTGTTTGTGCAGCCCAGGTGTCTCAGTTTGGAAAGCCAGGTGTCTGCTAAGGAAGGCAGGAGCCTGCCCTGAAATGGAAAATGTAAAATGTAAAAAATGGATAATGTAAAATGTAAAATTGGAAAATATAAAATGTAAAAAATGGAATATGTGAACCCCCTTTCTCTGAATTCTTATTAATCTGAAATTAAGGGGAGCTCTCAGGCAAAAGTATGGGAGCAGGAATAACAGTTCTTTATTAGGGAAGGAAATAAAAGGATAAAATGAACAGTGCAGTGACCCAACCCAGCCCTGGCAGAGGCAGAGCACAGCCTGACACCCTGTGGGTCAGGGGCTGGCAGCAGTGCCACTGGAATTGTGGCTCAGCCCTCCTGCAGTGCCAGGGCTGGTTCTGCTGGAGCAGGGATCCTGGAGAAGGGTGCACTCTGCCTCTGGAGATCCAGGGCCAGAGGCAGCTGCTGCTCCTCTGGGAATCCAGTGCAGAAGCCGTGCTGGTGTTCCAGGATCTCCAGATTCTATCCGGGTAGGAATGCTTGGCTCCTCCCCCTGGGCTCCCATCTCCCAGTGGGATGCTGCAGTTCTTATCAGCCCTGCAGGGACATCCAATGGCCTCTTATCAGCAGGTGTGCCCCAGGGAGGAGTGGCTGTGGCAGAGATCAGGAACACTGCCCAATGGACAGGAGGGATCTGCCATGCAGGGGGCAAACAGAATACATCCTGCCTTGCAGCCTGGGACTCCAGGGAAGGGGAATAACCCTGATAGGAGCTGGAATTGGGGAATGGCAGAGCCCGGGGGCTGCCAGGGCAGGGCAGGGCAGTGCAGGGCCACTCTGGAGTTTGTGCGTCAGGGGCAGCCAGGGCAGCTGAGGGTCCTGGTGCTGTGATATCTGCCGGAGTTGTGGATGCTGAGAATTTCAGTCTTTCTGTGCAGACTCTGACTCCCAGGAGAGCCGCGTTTGACCTGAGGCTGTGGAAAAGGCTTTTGTAGTCTTTCATTAAGGAGGCACAAAATGGTTAAATACCTGAAATATAACTATATTGGATTATAACTACATTAGAATATAACTATATTGGAAATAACTATATTGCAATATAACTACATTGGAATATAACTACATTGGAATAAACTATGTAACTATTTGGAATATAACTATATTGGAATATAACTACATTGGAATATAACTATATTGGAATATAACTATGTAACTATTTGGAATATAACTATATTGGAATATAACTACATTGGAATATAACTATATAATTATTTGGAATATAACTATATTGGAATATAACTATATAATTATTTGGAATATAACTATATTGAAATATAACTATATAACTATTTGGAATAGAACTATATTGGAATAGAACTATGTAATTATTTGGAATAGAACTGTATTGGAATAGAACTGTATAATTATTTGGAATATCACTGTATTCCAAACCCCCACTCACCAGGAGTTCTGAATGCTGAGAATTTCTGTGCAGACAGACTCTGACTCCCAGGAGAGAGCTGTGTTTGACCTGAGGCTGTGGAAAAGGCCTCCAAAATTGACTGATAGCACTGGGATTACGAGTGTGCAGTTGGTCAGAAGTGTGTGACATCACAGGGTGGAAAACTTGGAGTTTGGGGTTTAGAGTACAGTCATGGATGTGGGGCAAGAAGGAGGATTGAGGGCAGAGGCAGCTTGTTCTTCTCTAGGTCATTTCTGAATTGGGCAGTTTAACCTTAAAAGACCTTGTAGCAAGAGACAATTAACCATTTTGTGCCTGGTTAATGAAAGGCTGCAGAACTCTCTGCTGTGAGACTGTAGCATGGATAGGAAATAATAATGAGTGAGAAACACCCTGAGTGTGAACGGGAACTCTCATCTCAAGTGCCTTCAATCCTGACCTCGACAGAGGTAGAAAAAGGCAGCTGAAAAGCAGCAGATATCCATCCCCACCCCTTAACCACCCAGCACTCTAATTGTGGGTAAAATGCACATTAATTCCCACCTGCAGCTGCCTTAAGAACACCTTGGTACTTCAGCTCCGAGAAAATCCCTCGGAGCTTTTTGTTTCCTGCTTCTATCTGTTAAAAAATAATTCTCCTTTTCATTCCCGACCTTGTTCTCCCCTGCCACCCGAGGGGTCTAGTAAGGTTTGATGGCTCAATATTTATCCCTTATTTCTTTTGAAAGATCCCTGCCATGCCCAGCAGCTGGATGGAGTTGCTGTGCTCATTCCCTGGCAGGAACTGTCCTTCCCGAGTTTCCCAGCAGGGCTGATCTCCAGCAGCTGGGTCTGACAGGCAGCCCCGAGGTCCCAGTCGCTCTCCTGGTGTGGACAGGACCAGGGTGGGGAGGGAGGACAGAGCTCACCCACAGTCAGCAGTGAGAGAGGCTGGAAATGATGGAAAAGTCGCCCACAAATCCCAGAGGTTTTGCCCAAGAAGGAGAGAGAGGAGTCCTGGGACTTTATTGGAAGGAGAGGCCATGAGGCATTTCCCATGGGGCTTCTCAGATTTTTAGGGGATTCAGCCTCCTTTTTATCCCAATTCCCCTCTCTTTCCCCACTGGCTGAGGTGGGGAGAGGTTCAGACTTCCCAAATCCCCTAATCCAGACCCCCTTCTAATGTATCCCCCCTTTGCTTCTTCCTTGTGTCCATCAGTGCAATTCCCATGGAATTTATGGTTCCTCCCAGTGTTCCATCCATGAATTCCCATGGAATTTATGGTTCCTCCCAGTGTTCCTTCCACGAATTCTCATGGAATTTATGGTTCCTCCCAGTGTTCCATCCACTAATTCTCATGGAATTCATGGTTCCTCCCAGTGTTCCTTCCACGAATTCCCATGGACTTTATGGCTCCTCCCAGTGTTCCTTCCATGAATTCCTATGGAATTTATGGTTTCTCCCAGTGTTCCATCCATGAATTCTCATGGAATTTATGATTCCTTCCATGAATTCCCATGGAATTTATGGTTCCTCCCAATGTTCCTTCCATGAATTCCTATGGACTTTATGGTTCCTCCCAGTGTTCCATCCATGAATTCCCATGGAATTTATTGTTCCTCCCAGTTTTCCATCCATGAATTCCCATGGAATTTATGGTTCCTCCCATTCTTTCATTCGTTCATTATGGTTAATCTCATTGTGGTTCTTCCCGTTCTTTCTTCCATAAATCTCTGTGGGATTTATGGTTCCTCCCACTGTTTCTTTGCCCTCCCAGTATCCAGTTTTATTTCTCAGCAGTCCCACAGTTGGTGAGGACAAATCTCCCTCATTCCTTTCCATGGGGAGGGGAGAACTGGGGTCAGAACTCCCGGGGAGAAGCTCCAGTGGGCACTCACTCAAACTTGGTGAGTTTTGGGTCTCACCAGCAGCAAAAATCCCCATTTTTCATCCTCAGTGCCTCGAGCAGCTGCTGCAGCCCCACAATCCCCTTGGTCTGCACGGAGTTTCACCAAGTGCAGCCGACCCCTGGGTCAGAATGAACAGCTGCTCAAATTGCCTTAAATTGGAGAGGAAACCTCTCAAAAGCTGCAGGAAAGGCTGATTTAAAACCAGCCAATTGACCCCACTTGCTGGAACTCAAATAAGCAGAACCCCCTGCAGGTGATGCGGCAACAAAGAGGGGATGAGGGGGCAGGGATGGGAAATGTTCCCGAGCTGCTTCAGAAATCCATCCCAGAGGATCCTTTCCATAAATCCCATGGGGTTTTGAGCACTGGGGTTCATTTTTAAAACCCTCCTGGGGTTTTGAGCACTGGGGTTCATTTTTCCCACTCCTCCTGGGGTTTTGAGCACTGGGGTTCATTTTTCCCACTCCTCCTGGGGTTTTGAGCACTGGGGTTCCTCCTCTCAGGGGTTTGAGCACTGGGGTTCCTCCTCTCACTCATCCCCTTTAATTCCTAACAAAATGCAAAGTGAGGAAATCTCAGAGGATCCTCCCCATTCAGCTGGGCTCGCAGAGAGCCCCGGGGAGGACCAAAATGTTAAAATTGGGGATGTTCCTGCATCCAGGAGCACCTGGAGGTCTTCAGCCAGGCTGGGGCAGCCCCGTGGTTGGAGACTCAGGAAAGAAATTTATCAAGGAAACAAAACCCTGAGAGCCAATCCTTGGGCAGTGATGGCCTTGGGGGCTCCATCAAACCCACCCTGCTCTGCCTGGCTACAGATTTCCCTCAGTGCTGTGAATCATTTCTGTTTTACCCCTCAGTATTGTCAATTATTTCTGTTTTACCCCTCAGCGCTGTGAATTATTTCTCTTTTACCCCTCATGCTGTAGATTTTTTCTTGTCTTTCATTCACACTCAATGCTGTGAAATATTTGCTGTTTTACCCCTCAATACTGCCAATTATTTCTGGTTTGCCCCTCAGTACTCTAAATTATTTCTGTTTTACCCCTCAATACTGTCAATTATTTCTCTTTTACCCCTCAGTGCTATGAATTATTTCCTGTCTTCCATTCACACCAAATGTTGTGATTTATTTCTCTTTTACCCCTCAATACTCTAAATTATTTCTGTCTTGCCCCTCAATGCTATCAATTATTTCCTGTCTTCCATTTACACTCAGTGCTGTGAATTATTTCTCTTTTACCCCTCAATGCTGTCAATTATTTCTCTTTTACCCCTCAATACTGTAAATTATTTCTGTTTTACCCCTCCATACTGTAATATTTTTTTTTCTGTTTTGCCCCTCAATGCTGTGAATTCTTTCTGTTTTACCCCTCAGCCCTGTGAATGATTTTCTGCCCCACCAGGAACAGGCTGATGTGGAATATCTGGGATTTGGGTCTCTCCTGGTGTCCCTTATCTTTAAGAAATCCAATTTTCCTCATCGTTTCTCACTGCCTTCAACCAACTCTGCAAAACAAAAGAATCTTGAAGCCAAACCCACCCTGCTCCGCCCTCCTTTCAGGTTTCTGAGCGTGGTTCTGTCAGAAAACACCTCCATAAATCATATTCTGAGAGCAGGTCTTAACTACCTCCTGTTTTCTTTTCAAATTCCTCTTGTTAATCATCCTGACAGCCCCGACACGCTGAATGTTGCTGGGGCTTTGAGAGCCACGTGCTGCAAGCTGGGGGGGAAAGGGAAATAAAGAAAAAAATTGAAAAAAAAATAAAGGAATAAAGAAAAAATTAAAAAAATAAAGAAATAAAGAAATTATTTTAAAAAATAAAGAAATAATTTCATTTAAAATAATTAAATAAACCTGCAGGTTAGTTCGTAATTAAATATTTAGTAATTCTTAAAATATTTAATTAAATATTATTTAATTAAATATTTTAAGAATTAATTATTAAATTATTTTAATAATGTAATTATTTTAATATTATTATGGAAATAGTTATTAATGAAATAAAACACGCAGGTTATTCCTGATTAAAATATTCCGCTCTTCTTAAAAGATTTAATTAAATATTTAATTGTTTTTAATATTCTGGTTAATGATGAAATAAAGTGTGTAGGTTCATGGTGTGAACACTTCCCAGGCAGATTGCTCCGTGACAGGGGCTGAGTGCACCCAGCCTAAACATTTTGAAAGGTTGGAAAAAAGGAATCTGGTTGGAAAAATGTGGAGAAAAGGGAAGTTGGTTGAAAAAAAAGGTTGGAAAAAGGGAAGTTGGTTGTAAAAAAGTTTGGAAAAAAGGGAAGTTGGTTGAAAAAAAAGGTTGAAAAAATGGAAGTTGGTTGAAAAAATGTGGA
Source organism: Serinus canaria (assembly GCF_022539315.1). Lineage (NCBI taxonomy): Eukaryota > Metazoa > Chordata > Aves > Passeriformes > Fringillidae > Serinus > Serinus canaria. Next base: position 2,665,151 of record NC_066335.1, on the reverse strand, counting down.
GTCTCTCCAAGGTTTGGAGGATGCAGCCTCCCTTTTTATCCCAATTTCCAGCCACATTTCCCTTCTCTCTTTCCCCATTCCTGAGGCACCTGAGAGGTTCAGACTCCCCAGAACACCTGATCCCAGAGATTCCCCTCTAATGTACAGCCCTCCCTTTGAATTTTTAATTCTGATGGAATTTAGGGGTTTTTCCCCATTTCTGAGGTACTTGAGAGGTTCAAACTCTCCAATATTCCTGATCCTAAAGATTCCCCTCTAATGTAGAACCCTCCCTTTTCATTTTGAATTCTTACTGAATTTAGGGGTTTTTCTTCCCCATTGTTTCTTCCATCTCTCAATGTCCAATTTCATTTCTCAGCAAACCTGAAGTTTATCTGTAAAATCAAATCTCTTTTTCCATTCCCCAATCAGTGGAATCCTCCCCATGGTTCCTTTTCTCTCCCAGTGCTGTTTTACCCCCCAGCAGCCCCACAGCTGGGTTGGGAACACAAATCCCCCGTTCCTCTCGAGAAGTTCCTGGAAATAAAGGAGTTGTGGGGTCGGTGGCCAGGGAGCTCAGGGATGCTCAAAGGAACATTTTTGGGTTTGATTTGGTGGCACAGCACGTTCAGATTGAGAGGTTTATTTCAATCTTTTAACAGCACCTGGCCTGGGAAAACTCTGATTTATTTCTGCTTCAACGTGTGAAATCAAGCTTTAATTCCCCCCCTTTACAGGGAAATTGGGAGTGACTCCTTCTCCCTCAGAGGTGTTCACACTGCTGGAAGTGTGCGTAGAAAAAAAGCTTTTTTTTCAGATTTCCTCTCCTTTCAGAGGTCACCAGCTGGAATTTCACTCCTCCGGTGGCTGAGCAGCAGAAATGCTGTGGAAGGGCTGGAAAAGCTGGGTTAAAAGCTGAGAAAACAGACCAGAATTAAAAAAAAAAAAAAAAAAAGGTTTAATTCATCCAACTTCCCCATGTGGCCGGGAAATCCAGAAATGCTCTGGGTTTAAAGGTCTTGTTAACACCTAAAAAACCCATTTATAAATCACCTCTGCAAAGGAGAATGGCTTTAGACCCCTCAGTTTGGAAAAGTTCTCTGTGGGAGCAAGGAATGGGATGGAAATGAGCAGCCCCAGGGCTGAGGAGGAGATTTCTGCACTCCAGAACCGCGGGGGAACAGGAGATGAAAACTCAATTTTAAGGACACGTTTTAAGTAATGAATGCAGTGGAGTGGAACAGCGACATGGAGTAAGTGGGATGTCCTGTAAATTGATCTGAAAATTGCTGCTGGTTCTGCCTGCTCTGGCAGAATAATTCACAATAATTCCAGGAAAAACGGCTTTTTCCTGGGAACAGCCTGGGAGCAGAGGGAAGGGGAGGTGCCCAGCTGGTATGGGGTTCAGCTGTTCGTCTCTGCTCCACCCACCCTAGGATGGTTCTTTGCACCCTGGGCCTCAAAAATGAGTCTGGACTCTGGGTTTTGGTCTTCAGAATTGTTTATTGTTTCTTATCTACAAAGTCCCTTCTCTGCCCGACCTGGATCTGACCAGCAGGGCAGCCAAAGGCACTCTGACCACCCCCAAGGCGGGCACATCTTTTATAACAAAAACTACCAACATCAGATTTACTTTTTATCCCCAATACCTGTCACCCTCGTCACCAAGTGCACCCTCACCCCAGACCAATCCCCAAGTGCCAACACCACCACAGCAGATGGATGGCAAGGAGAAGAAAGAAGAGCCTGGTGACACGCCCTGACTGCTCCATCTTGTCTCCACAACCCCCCTGTACCCAAACCCCAAAATCTGGGATTTACCCTAGAATTGTGTCTTCCCTTCACCATTCCCACCCCAGTGATTCCCACAGGTTCCATCTCCTCACACACAGGTGGCACATCCCTGATGGATCAAAATCCATCCACCAAGTGCTTCTGGCAACATTCCAAGGCTCCCGAGCCCCCCAGGGGTTCTCTGGGTACCTCTGGACATCAGGAGGGATGGGCTGAGCTCCCACAAGCTGGGAGAAGGAAAAAGAGCCCTGGAAATGCAGATTTTTTTTTTGGGGGGGGGGTTTAACTCATTTCTTTGTGCTGTGAAATGGTGATGGTGAGGCTGGGAAATTCACCTGGCAGGGATTTGTGCTAAATGAGCTTTTAGGCAGCACCGAGTTCATCCCTGCGCTGATAATTATCATGGAGGAGGGGCGGGAATTGTGTGATCATGGTCAGGGTTAAGTAGAAATCTTTAGGGGGGGTAAAAAACATCTCAAAATCATGGAAACCGTGCCACTTATCTCAGTGAAAGAGAAAGGAAAATTGATTTGGAAACTGGCGAGCGGCTGTGTTGTTATTGTCGTGAGGAAAAAATTGGTTGTAATTTTACCATGAAGTCAAATTTTACCCCGTGAGTTTTCAATTTGCCTTCACAGAAGGCTGAGGAGAAATGAATGTGTTCCAGAGATAAGGTTTTCTTCTGAGAAAAATCACTTTAATTGGAAAGCAGTGAATGAAAACAGGTCGTGATCGCCGCATTCTTGTCTTGTGTTTTTTCTATTTTTTCTTTCCTTTGTCCCTCCCTGCTGGACTCCTTTGCACCTCCCAGCTCCACTTTCCTGTGTTGCCACTTCAATTTCTCATGGCTCTCATTGGTGAAGGAACATTTTGGTCTGGCAGGGCTGGGTGGAGTAAGAAATGAGCCCGATGTGAGTGATGAAGGCTCTGATTGCACCCCCTGCAGTTCTGAGCTTAAAAACCCCCCACAAACAACAAAACCAGGCTGAACAAACAGGGAAATGCCAATTTTGGACTTTTCCAGAAGCTTCAAGACAGATTAAATCCATTTTCATTTCTAACTCACAGTTGAACTCTTCACATTCCTGCTGTTCTCGCCGCCTCCCCGAGGTTTGTCTGGAGATATTTTCGTTATTTCTGAGGAAATTCGGGATAGGAAAGGAACTTCTGGTGCTGAAGAGCTTTGGGACCGTGGGGAATTCTCTGAGAGGAGATGTTTGTGCAGGGTGGGGAGGAGCTGATGGCAGCAGCTCCTCATGGCCTGTTTGGGGTTGGGAGTTTGGGGTCGGGAGTTTGGGGTTGGGAATTTGGGGTCAGGAGTTTGGGGTTGGGAATTTGGGGTTAGGAATTTGGGGTCGGGAGTTTGGGGTTGGGAGTTTGGGATTCTCCATTTGGGGTTTGCCCATTTGGGGTTGGCAGTTTGGGGTGGCCAGTTTGGGGTTGGCAGTTTGGGATTGGCCATTTTTCATTGGCAGTTTGGGGTTGGGAGTTTGGGGTTGGCAGTTTGGGATTGGCAGTTTGGGAATGGCCATTTTATATTGGCAGTTTGGTGTTTGCCATTTGGGGTTTGCCCATTTGGGGTTGGCAGTTTGGGATTGACCATCTTACATTGGCAGTTTGGGGTTGGGAGTTTGGGATTGGCAGTTTGGGGTTTGCCATTTGGGGTTGGTAGTTTGGGGCTGGCAGATGAGGCTGTGAGTTTGGGGTTGGCCATTTTACATTGGCAGTTTGGAATTCTCCATTTGGGGTTTGCAGTTTGGGGCTGCCAGTTTAGGATGGCCAGCTTGGGATTGGCAGTTTGGGGTGGCCAGTTTGGGCTGGCAGTTTAGGATGGCCAGTTTGGGGTTGGCAGTTTGGGATTGTCCATTTGACATTGGCAGTTTGGGGTTTGCCATTTGGGGTTGGCAGTTTGGGGCTGGCAGTTTAGGATTGGCCATTTGGCATTGGCAAAATGTTTGGGGCTGTGAGTTTGGGGTTGGCAGTTTGGGGTTGGCTATTTTACATTGGCAGTTTGGGATTCTTCATTTGGGGTTTGCCATTTGGGGCTGGCACTTTGGGATTGGCCATTTTACATTGGCAGTTTGGGGTTTGCCCATTTGGGGTTGGCAGTTTGGGGCTGCCAGTTTAGGATAGCCAGTTTGGGGTTGGCAGTTTAGGATTGGCCATTTTACATTGGCAGTTTGGGGTTGGCAGTTTAGGGTTGGGAGTTTGGGGCTACAAGTTTGGGGTTGGGAGATTAGGATTGGCCATTTGGCATTGGCAGTTTGAGGCTCTGAGTTTGGGGTTGGCAGTTTGGGATTGGCCATTTGGCATTGGAAGTTTTGGGTTGGGAGTTTGTGGCTGCAAGTTTGGGATTGGCAGTTTGGGGTTGGCAGTTTAGGGTTGGGAATTTGGGGTTGGGAGTTTAGGATTGGCCGTTTGGCATTGGCAGTTTGGGGTTTGGCATTTGGGGCTGGCAGTGACCTCCTCCACGTCCCTGCTGGATTCCTGCTGGTGGCAGCGCCCAGCTGGAGGTGGGAAAAGTCCACGGAATCCATCAAAGGTGCTAAAGACAGATTTCCTCCTGTTTATGGAAGAAAAAGCAGAAATGGGGTTTTTCAAACACCAACCCGCCAGGTGCAAATTGCAACATCTGGTGCGAGCGCTGGGCAGGAGCCAGGAAGGATCAAACGAGGAGCTCTGATGGGAAAAAAAGTGAATTTAAATCAAAATTAAATAAATAAATCCCAGCTTTGCCCAATGTGCGAAATCTACAGAGGAAAAGAACCCCTGAAACAGGCG